>NC_071266.1:24871165-25026165 GCF_023375685.1 Ictalurus furcatus
TAAAGTATATCAAGTGAACGTCACAGTGTCTGCAGTGTGAATACAGTAATTGCAGAAATAATAATGGAGTACGTGGAGGCGTGGCTTCTGTCACGGTTCTCAATGTTGGTAAGAGAGGCGTGGCCTCTCTGACTCGGTCACAGTGAAGGACGCGTGGCCTCTGTGCCTCTCATTGCTGGCTCCAGTGCATTCATAAATGTCGAGAAAATCTTGTTCTATACAGTATGATGCTTTGTTTTCAGCAATTTCAGGGCTCAGTAGCTCACATGACAACAACTTTTCATTTATTAAACCGATTTATCGGTTTATTTGTCCTTCGGCTCAGACGGATAGAAGCGCTGTGGTTCTGGTTTCCAGATAAATGATTTCCTGCCAAAACAAGTTTCGTGAGTTCTCGCTTTTGTCAACACTTGAGCTTGGTTTATACAAGACGTATTACTAAGTGTGGTTTTTGGCAAATTGCCAACATTCCCAAACTTTCCCAACTATGGCTGGAATGCACTGATAACCCTATATTGTAAAATTGCTGGAACATTTATGGGCGAGGAAGAAAATTCCAGTGAAGTGGGCGTGGCTGCACTCCCTGTCAGGCTCAGTGAAGGAGAATGAAATCCCCAGCTAATCCTGAATCACACCGTAAACTAGAGGTCGACCGACAGTGGATTTTACCCATACCGATAACTAAGTTGGGCGGTGCCTAACCGATTAATCGAACGATTTTTAAAATTTATACTGAATGAAAACGTAACACTCAAAGTAAAATATTGCTGAACTTTATTACAAAAATAAACAGTACTGACTGTACCGTGAAAATGTACTGTACTGTTTTAAATTGAATAAATATTAATATATATTAAGTATTAATAAATATTAACATGAATGAAAGATATCCAATCTCAACCAAAAAGTAACACTCCAAATTACAAATAAAAACAAGAGACGTTCAAAATGAATCAAAAAAACACTCCAAATAACACAACAAAATTAGTCAGTGCTGGTTTGTTATTTGTCCTCTAGAGGCCGCTCTCGTACCGTACAGCGACAGCGCACGCTTCTCAGTCGCTCCTGCAACGGACGCAAATATCGGTGTGGATTATTTCCCGATAACCGATAGCTCCAGCGATCGGTTACTGGTACTGATCGGTCGAGCTCTAAACTGTAAACAGCTCAAAATAGGACGATATTAAATTGTTGCCTACTTTAATTGTGTCTTTTATATCTCAAATCACCGATCACACATGGAGTACAGGAGACTTACACGCTCTTGTGTTTGATTTCGTCATACCTGTGTTATATGTATTGTTTTTTTAACGTATCCTCCTCGCCACCAGGTGTCAGTAGAGGAGGGAAAGGAGCTGGCGAGGGAGTTCCAGTGTCCGTTTTTCGAGACGTCCGCAGCGTTCCGTTACTACATCGACGAGGTTTTCGCTGCTCTGGTGCGTCAGATCCGGCAGCGCGAGGCCGAGGTGGTTCGAAGCGGAGAGAGAAAGACGCGACGCAACCGATCGCTCTGGAGCCGCCTTAAAGCGCCCTTCCGCAAGAAACAGCACTCCGAGCATTGAGGTGGCTGATGGGATACCGGCGTCCTCCGACGACGACGAGGAGGAAATTACTGTTGTGGTTTTCTCATCCGTAAACCTGTTGCCTCCACCCTGTCGAGAGGTGGTTCGTGAACTGTTAACCTAGATAGTTTATTATAGGATTTATTTTGATGAAGCACTCTGAATCGTTTGGTTATGTTCGATCAGACACCAGCCTTCTACGTGCAGGACACACTTACAGCCAAGGTATATCGGCTACTTACTGTTACTCGTTACACGAGGACTATAGCAGGATTCTTCACAATACTGTATTTAGCGAAAACGTATTAAACTCGACATTAGTCACAGGGAGCATAGCTTTTGACGTCGGCTTTCAGGAGAACTGTAGTACCTCCGATTCTTAACCAGCGGGACGAAGCACGAAGGTAGTGGAGAAGTGAGGCTGTTTTAGGGACTGATATGAAGAAGGAGAGTTGATACCAGGGTCTGAAATTACGTGGGTTTTCTCCACCAAACACTGTGGCAGTAAACGAGGACATTTTTTAACCAACCCGACTCTCCCATCATTCTGGGCTTCTCCTTTTGTAATGAAACGCTCATCGCAGTCCTATTACCGCCGTCGTATGGTCGCGCACTCCTTCTAAACGCTCACTTGAAAAGGTTCCTTCCAGACGCGCCGGATTTTACTTACATCCACATCAGATCAGATCAGATCAGATCAGTCACACCATTTCGTAAAATATACATCATTTCATTGTTTCACTTTCATTCTAACGTACATCCTATCGGGTGTGTGCTCCGAAATTTCTTCAGTTCCCCATTCATGACTTTTGTTGTGTTTCGGGGATAAAAACAAGCTTACTGTAGTATCTTATCCTGTCATTTAATATATGGTGAGGGTATGTAGTTATGTACAGTTTGCTTGTTCTACGACGCTAAATATATATATATATATATATATATATATATATATATATATATATATATATATATATATATATTAATCAGTCCGTACAGGATTTCGCAGAGTTTCTTTGTTGAATTGGCGACTTGAATTGGCGAAACTGTTTGGCGCGGTGTTTCACAGTGATGTTTGTTGGTAAACGAGACCTTTTAGCTGTACTCGTGAATCGAAAAGGGCTTTGGCTGAACGCGCGCCGTGGCGACGTCACACGATGCGTCTCGGCACCAAACCCGTGGCGATTTCGAAAAAATTGCACGCTCCTCTGAATGTCGCGCAGTTTGCTCGATTTTTGCGTTCATTTCTACGATGGCGAAATCCTGGTGGGACTGATAATACAGCTCGTACCTTTTTTCTCATCAGAGCTAATATATATATATATATAAATAAAATAAAATAAATAAAACCACTGGACAGTGAACATCCACAAGCAGCAACAACAACAGTACCGATCGCTACACACACAACGGAGACACGCTACAAAACAAACGCTGACGCTTGCTAAAGTAAAGTACCGACTGTCGATCAAAGTGCTCGAGAGATTGGGGATTTTCGTCGCTTTAGTTGCACTTCCTGGTTTCATACACGCAGCGAAGTCAAAAGAGAAAATCAGAAACTAACTGCCACGATGGAGAACCAAGATGGAGAACCATTTCAGACCCTGGCGCCAGAGCTCATAGTAGGCTTCAGATTTGGCTGAAAAGAATTTTGAGTGTTTAGAGAATGTGAGGAAAAGAGATGAAAAGAGAGAGAGAGATGTAGTTTAAATAATACACAGGCTGTGTTCAATAGGTCGAAGGTTCGTTTGCAGTAGAATAATGGATTATGTAACGTTTTCTTTCATGCTGGTTCTAGTTTTATTTTATTCGTCTCAGTCGGGTTTGCTTTGCAGATGTGGATCGCAGTTTTGCAGGCGGGGTTTCAAGGGCTGTAGGTAATATGGTTTGTATCCCGAATAGCTCCCAGTTTGGTGTAGAAGTCACACTATCAAACCCTGTGGACTTAAATGGGAAGTAGGGAGTCATTTGGTCTGAGGCTCATTTGCAAAGCGGTGTTATTTTTGGCACAGAGCAGTGCAACACAGACAGGGGGGAAAGTCCGGAGACACACAGCGTAGGAACGCACATGATATATGAACTCTTAAGATCAGGCTATGATTCTGGTCTATTGGTAGCTCTTTGGTGTTCACAGGTTTAAAAAAAATAAGTAAATAAATAAACCAAACCTTTTGTTTAAAAGGCATGATTCATCCAAACACACTGGAATTCATCTCACATGTCTGGGATTAGTCACGATGAGAGACCTCACAGCACACGATAAGACATTTCGGGGTTATTAGCGTGCCTGTTCTGCAGCCAAGATCGTCATAAAGATGTATGGCTCAGCTCAAACGAGACTCGAACTTCTTCACCGCCTTTCCATTTCATACATACGGCTGTTCCTGTTGTAGAGTGTTTAAGTACACACAGGTCTGACTTCTAGATGGCGTACAAATGTGACTCCTTTATAGTTTTCCTTTTTATCAATGTTGTGCGATTACTACACGTAAAATCTAAAATGGTATGTCTGATTATTGTTAGGGGTTTTTTTTTTGTTTGTTTGTTTGTTTGTTTGTTTAATTGTGAGATTTTTGTTTCTCAGTTGCGTGATCATGAATACTATATTTTCCTTAATTTATTTTCATGAGAGATTCTTGAATAAAATGGGCATAGCTGAGTTTTCTCACGTATTGTGTGATTTTGTCTGTCATTCTCTTTGGGGAAACAAAACTAGTTGAAGGCAATGATGGAAACGAATCAAGGCGGCAATAGTAAATGTATAATAATTCATTGTAATTGTAATTATTATCGAGAAAGGACAAATAAGTGGTGCAATCGGGCTAACTGGGTTAGCGGTTAGCCTGTTTGCCTCGCATCTCCAGCGCTGGAGGTTCGAGTCCTGCCTGAGCGCTGTGTGCATGAAGTTTGCATGTTCTCCATGTACTTCATTGGTTTCCTCCTCCAGTCCAAAGACATGTGCCTGCAGGCTGATTGGCATTTCCATATTATAGTGAGTGTGTGTGTGCGTGTGTGATTGTGAGTTGCGATGGGTTGGCACCCGGTCCAGTGCACTGAGTCACCAGGAATAGGCTCCATGGGACCCTGTGTAGGAAAACCAGTGGATAAACGGATGGAAACAGGTGGAATCGTGAGTATCAGAGTTACGGGCACCTTGATAGCCATCCAAGCCTTTGCTGAAAATGTTCTGTGTACTGATGAGTGATGAAGACCTGGGTCTTGTTACATCTGGTGTGAAGCTAAAACACTAATCCACAGTAAAAACAGTACTACTAACAGCCAAACATGGTGGCGGAAGTGTGATGGTGTGGGGATGTTTTGGTGCGTCACGGCCTGGGCAAATTCTTATGACTGACGTAACCATGAATTGAGCTCTCTACCAGAAAGTCCTGAAGGAGAATGCCCGGGCATCAGTCTGTGATCAGAAGCTCAAGCGCAATTCCAGTCCAATGCTGAATCTTTTTTTTTTTTTTTTTTTTTAAGAGTTGAATTGATTTTGGAGTGATCTAAGCCAGGGGTTCCCAAACTTTTTCAGGGCAAGGCCCCCCAAATTTCATTAAAATTTGACCGAGGCCCACTTTTTGCAAGATGTCTTTAAAATACATTAAAAATACAGACTTCTGAATACATCCACCTTTTTTTATTAATAATTACATCTTTACATAACATTAGGAATTGATTGTGTGTGTGTGTGTGTGTGTCTGAGAGTGGGAAAGAGAAAACACATTTATTTATTTTTCACACCAAATTGTTGAGGCCCCCCGGGCGCCCCCTGGCGGCGCCCACTTTGAAAACCACTGGTCTAAGCCATAGTCCTGACCTGAACCTCATTGAGATGCTGTTGCAGGACTTTAAACCAGGGGTCTCCAACCCTGTTCATGGAAATCTACCCGCCTGAAGTCTTTAGCTCCAACCATCTAATCAATGCCTTAAGAAGTTCTTGATCAACTAAAACAGCTGTGTCAGATTTTGGTTGGAGATGAAACCTGCAGGAAGGTCGATCTCAAGGAAGACGCTCGGTGACCACTGCCTTAAACGGTCAGTTCATACTCAAAAGCCTTCCGATAAGCAGTTCTGGAAAGAAGAACAGGCTCAAATTCCTACACAGTGATGTGAAAGTCTAATCTCAAAGTATTGGAAATGTTTGGTTGCGGTTATTGCTGCTGAAGGTGGCACGACCAGTTATTATAATTGGGGGTGGGGGGTGCAATTACTTTTTGACACAGGTGATAGAGGTGTTGCATAAACTTTTTCCCTTGAGTAAATGAAGTGACCATTAACAAACTGTGCTTTGTACGAGGATCTTACACCAATGAATGTGAAAAAATATGCAAAAAAAAAACAACAAAAAAACAAACAACAACAAAAAAAACAGGATATCCGGAAATGGTGTGAGGGCAGCTACTTTTAATTTTTACGTTTAATATCTTTATTACAACAAAGTAAATACCGATAGAGTGGAAAGTTCTGTTCATATATGATCTTCCATGAAAGATAACGACGCCTGTTTGTAATAATCAGTTATGAAAACGCCATTAGGCTTTTACACTGTGGAAATGTCATGCGCGAGACCAGTTTGTCCCTCTGCGGTAGCCGTAACCCGGAAGTCAGCGCCAATGCGCAATAAAACATTCTGTTTGCTGTCAAAATAAACGAAATGCTAGCCGAATGCACGGGCGACGTAGGAGTTTAAAGGTTGTGTTATCTTTAAACGTTTGTCGTTTGAGTCTAAAAGTATCAAATTAGTGCATAAAAGCGCACTTTGTTGAGTTCGGGTTAGTTGAAAGGCGGCGGTTGTGTACATGGAGACGTGGGTGAGATTCAGCGCTCAGAGTCAAGCGAAAGAGCGAGTGTTCAGGTGAGAAAAGCACGGTGTGCAACTCCAACACGGGCCGTGTGGTCTAAGGACTACAGTAGAACACAACATGGCTGTGTCTGAAGCGAGGGCCTGCTCCCTGTTCCCTACAGACTGCTGTAGTGGTCTCCACCAGGCCACTCTTCTGTAGACAATAACATCCATATAAAATCTTATCCCCTAGACCACGTGATCCCAGTCCTGTACCGCTCCAGCTCTACTCTCGGTTAACACGGTTCCTCTTAACACTTAGGTTTGAAATACATTTGCCATCTTGTCAGTAGGCTGTGTTCAGTTGTGTGTGTGTGTGTGTGTGTGTGTGTGTGTGTGTGTGTGTGTGTGTGTGTACAGGGCTGCACAGTATGCCTGCACTCTGCTCGGATACACACTGCAGAAAGGAGGAGCTGCAGCTCAACTGTTAACAACCATCAAGCAGCTGGAAGCTCATCTGAGTCTCAGCAGAAAACGTATGTCCTCACGTCTGTCGTCCTCACATACTCGTGTCCCTCATCCTCATGTCCTCACATACATCTCATCCTCATGTCCTCACATACGTCTCATCCTCATGTCCTCACATACGTCTCATCCTCATGTCCTCACATACGTCTATCATCCTCACGTCCTCACATATGTCTCTCATACTCACGTCTGTCATCCTCATGTCTCTCATACTCACGTCAGTCATCATCACATACTCGTGTCCCTCATCCTCATGTCCTCACATACGTCTCATCCTCACGTCCTCACATACGTCTCTCATACTCACGTCAGTCATCATCACATACTCGTGTCCCTCATCCTCATGTCCTCACATATGTCTATCATCCTCACGTCCTCACATACGTCTATCATCCTCACGTCCTCACATACGTCTCATCCTCATATCCTCACATATGTCTATCATCCTCACGTCCTCACATACGTCTCTCATACTCACGTCTGTCATCCTCACGTCTCTCATACTCACGTCAGTCATCATCACATACTCGTGTCCCTCATCCTCATGTCCTCACATACGTCTCATCCTCATGTCCTCACATACGTCTCTCATACTCACATCAGTCATCATCACATACTCGTGTCCCTCATCATGTCCTCACATACATCTCATCCTCATGTCCTCACATACGTCTCATATCCTCACGTCCTCACATACGTCTATCATCCTCACGTCCTCACATACGTCTCATCCTCATGTCCTCACATACGTCTCATCCTCATGTCCTCACATACGTCTCATCCTCACGTCCTCACATACGTCTCTGATACTCACGTCTGTCATCCTCACGTCTCATACTCACGTCAGTCATCATCACATACTCGTGTCTCTCATCCTCATGTCCTCACATACGTCTATCTTCGTCACGTCCTCACATATGTCTCTCATACTCACGTCTGTCATCCTCACGTCTCTCATACTCACGTCAGTCATCATCACATACTCGTGTCTCTCATCCTCATGTCCTCACATACGTCTCTCATCCTTACGTCCTCATACGTCTCTCGTCCTCACGTCTCTCGTACTCACGTCCTTACATACACACGCCTCTCATCCTCACATCTTTACACTCACGTCTCTCATCCTCTCGTCCTCACATGCTTGTGTCTCTCGTACTCGCGTCCTGACATATTCACGTTCGCACATGCTCGTGTCCTTCCATATTCACGCCCCTCATCTTTACGTCCTCACATACTCATGTCTCTCATCCTCACATCCTCACATACTCGCGTTTCTCATCCTGTCGTCCTCGCATGCTCATGTCTCTCGTCCTCATGCCCTCACATGCTCATGCCTCTCGTCCTCATATCCACACGTACTCACGTTCTCACATCCTCACGTCTCTCATAGTCGCATCTCATATTCACATCCTCTCATCTCTCATCCTCACATCTTCACATCCTCACATACGCACATCCTCTCGTCTCTCATCCTCACATCATCACATCCTCACATACGCATGTCTTCTCGTCTCTCATCCTCACATCTTCACGTTCTCACATCCTCACGTCTCTCATAGTCGCATCTCTCATATTCACGTCCTCTCGTCTCTCATCCTCACATCTTCACGTCCTCACATACGCACATCCTCTCGTCTCTCATCCTCACATCTTCACGTCCTCACATACGCACGTCTCTAATCCTCACATACTCATGTCCTCACGTGCTCATGTCCTCACGTACTCATGTTTTCATGTACTCACGTCTCATCCTCACGTCTCATCCTCACATACTCATGTCTCATTCTCACATACTCACGTTCTCACATGTTTGCGTCTCACGTCCTCACATCTCTCATCCTCAGGTCTCTCGTCGTTATCTCCGTTAACGCTCTCCGTTCGGAATTCTATTCATTACACGTGTGCACGTACAGTTGCAGTGCGCAACTGCTTCAGTCCATTAAACACCTGCCCAACTGATGTCAACTACTGAACTAAAAATCAAGTCTGTTTCCTCCCTCCCGTAATTCCGTATGAATTTTCTTTCCTTCTGAAAGAATGAACTAAAAATCAAGTTTTTTCCCCTTCTGTCCTTGTGACCTTTCTTCCCAACGTCCTTCTTTTAAACTTTTAACTCAAACGCAGGTGTGTTTAAAGTTTTTTTAGGACGTGTCCGTGACTACAGTACTGTCCGTGCTGATTGTGATGAGAGCTCGTAGAGCTGATTATTAACACAGTCCTAATCTCACGTTCGCTCACAGTTGTTGTTGTTGTTGTTGTTGTTGTTTGTTTACTGAGCTGTGTGTATTTCTGTGCGTTTCCACGTGCACAGTGATGCGGTTAGGGAACTCGGCCGAGGCTCTGGAAGCAGCGAAGCGAGCCATTCACCTCTCCGACTGCGTGCTGCGGCTCTGCATCACCGTCTCCCATTTAAACAGAGCCATGTACTTCGCCTGCGATAACCTGCTGTGGGCCGGAAAGGCGGGGCTGCTGCCTCGACTCGACCAGAACAAGTGGAGTCAGAGGTCATTCAGGTGAGTCTTCTTTTCTTTGTCTCCTGCACGTTCTTCTCTTCTCTTTTCTTTTATTCTCTCTCTCTCTCTCTCTGTAGGTATTACCTGTTTGCGCTGATCTTGAACCTGAGCCGTGACCTGTACGAGATGTACGGTTTGATGGAGCGCGAGCGGCGCAGCACTTCGGCCAAAGCTCATCTCTCAGGCGCGGTAGAGAACGGCGAGTTCCCCTCCGCCACGTCCTCCTGCGCGTCCGTCTTCGCGGCCAGGCTTCGGCGGCAGCTGTGTCTGCTCGCGGCCGTCCTGCGCAGCAACCCTCCGCTCCTGCTGGACACGCTGAAGAACCTGTGTGACGTCTTCATCCCGCTGGACAAGCTGGGCCTGTACGCCACCGGGCCGGGGTTCGTCGGGGCGTGCGGTCTCACCTCGTCCGTTCTGTCCATCCTCACCGTGCTCTACCCCTGGCTCAAACTCAAACCCTAAACCGCCGTTTAAACGTCACGCCATGAACCAGTGCCGAGTCTGAACTGGGCCTCTGACGGAATTCCTAGACTGGCCAATCAAGACGGAGTGTGCTGATGATGTCACAACTGTCAGAGGAGATGGAGAGCAAAAGGAGGCTCTGTGTGTGTGTGTGTGTGTGTGTGTGTGTGTGTGTGTGTGTTTGCTATACTATACTATGAGTTAGGCATGTGCTGATAATCCTAGCGTGTTCACGTGGTATCAGAACGCCGATAATCACAAGGAGAACGCGTTCACGTCTTTATACGAATGACGGTGTGTGAAAACACGTGCAGCCGAGAAAAACAAATCCGCTGTATGTGTGTTGAACATCCCGTGTTATTTCAATCGTACTACACCGCTCGATTGGGAATTCTCCATTCTGATTGGTCAGAGGGCGTCGGTCAGTCTTCAGTGACAGCAGCTAGTCCTAACACGTTATTGTTTCTATAGTAACGGCGTACACAGGGACGTGTCCACGTAAAACCGGTTTAAAAAAAAGAAAAAGTAGTATTTTTTGGACGTCTCGAGCGTTAAGCTGTAAGTTTTCCAGCACGGGAACGTCTTCAGGAAATGGATTTTTTTGGTAAAGTGATGTGGTGTAAGAGGAATTAAAACACTTGAGCTGTTTGTTTGTTTTTTGGGAAGAGAATCGGCTTCAGGATGGTAAGAGTAACTCCGCTGCATCGTGGGTTATTTTCTTATAAACCAAGAGTCATTCCTAAAGTGACGGCGTAATAATAATATAATAACAGTGCGGGTTCATTACATTTTTATCTGAAAGATGTTGCTGGTTTCGACGGTTAGTCTCAGTGAGAAATACAGGTTCAGTCGTGTAATAATAATAATAACAATAATAATAATAATAATAATAATGATGATGATGATGATTAGTGTAAACCATATTTAATTGTGATACAGAACTGTAATATTAGCACATGCCTACTGTGTATCTCTTTTGTGTGTGTGTGTATGTGTGTTTGTATGATTGTATGATGTGTGTATGATTGTGTGTGTATGATGTGTATTGTGTGTGTGTATGATTGTGTGTGTATGATGTGTGTATGATGTGTATAGTGTGTGTGTGTGTGTGTATGATGTGTGTGTGTGTGTGTGTGTATGATGTGTGTATGATTGTGTGTGTATGATGTGTATATGATTGTGTGTGTATGATGTGTGTATGATTGTGTGTGTATGATGTGTATTGTGTGTGTGTATGATTGTGTGTGTATGATGTGTGTATGATTGTGTGTGTATGATGTGTGTATGATTGTGTGTGTATGATGTGTATTGTGTGTGTGTATGATTGTGTGTGTATGATGTGTGTATGATGTGTATAGTGTGTGTGTGTGTGTGTGTATGATGTGTGTGTGTGTGTGTGTATGATGTGTGTATGATTGTGTGTGTGTGTGTGTGTGTGTGTGTGTGTGTGTGTGTGTGTGTGTTTTGGTTTCTCTTTCTCTTATTCTTCCCCAGCTGACATTTTTACGCATCTTTACAAATGAAAGTTAATCCCTAACAGTCCATGTTTAGATTTCTAGAACGGTGTTAAATCTCTCACAAGCTCAGATCTGTACCAAACGCACGTCACTTCACGTCACTTCACGTCACTTCTCTTCATGCCAGTTGAGATCCGAATTTAATGGAAGTGTGAATGCGGACAAACTGTGTAACTCTGAAAGGTTACCCTGAACTGGAAGACGAGACGCACCGAAACTGTACTTTAATCCCT
Source organism: Ictalurus furcatus (assembly GCF_023375685.1). NCBI lineage: Eukaryota > Metazoa > Chordata > Actinopteri > Siluriformes > Ictaluridae > Ictalurus > Ictalurus furcatus. The sequence continues at coordinate 24,882,764 of NC_071266.1, forward strand.
GTACTCCGCCAGTGTTTGTTGACGTGCGACCTCTGCGAATGTTTGTTGACGTGCGACAGCCCACCGATTGACTCATCTTCAGACGATTAATCAGAACCGACTGCTGGACCGTTCTGCACTCGAGAGGGTGCGGCAGGTGGGCGTTATTGTTTTGTATGCAGCATGCTGTTAATGCAACACATCTAATCCACTGCAACGTTTCAGCTAAATTACAGACTGTTTACTGATGCATCATCAGCTACCGACGAAATGTTTTCCACAACCTCAAGCGTTTTAAAGCCGAAAACGAACACACTTTATTAAACGTACTAGAGAGTCTGTTCTGATTTTTAAGGAGCGGGTTTGTAATTATTATTACAGCCCCCTGCTGCCTGTGAGGTGTACTGCAGTTATAATAAAAAAATAAATAAAAACGTTAACATGCCTCGGTCTTTCACTGTTTAAACTATGCGTGCGTTGAAATATGCCGTTTAAGGGGAAAGGGGCGGAGCTGAGCGGCTCCGTTACGTCTAGGGCGGAGCTTTTCTTTTCAGGGCCTGAAAAAACTTCAACACGCCCGACATTAAGAAGCCAGAAGCAAGGTGATATCTCGACTGATATTACAACGAGGAGTGTGTACGCGCTAACGTCCCGACTAGTTCTACCTCGGATTTCTCATCAATATTAAGTTGAAGGTTGCTGAAAAAATCATGATCACGAGACAAATATTTCAGGGTGAAAGATTTATTTTAAAATCCAGACAGTTGTTGATCAGGACGTTACTGAGCTGTGTCCACTAGAGGGCGCACAAACACAGGATTTATACAAGCAGAACAAAGACGGTGTGTGAAATTCACAGAGTTGCAGGTTTATCAGGTCAAACTACTATATACGCCATTTTGTACATACACGTGTAGACTCTAGCACATCTGACGCTGTGCACAGATGTATTGGCACCCATCTACACCATGCATCGGTGGAAAGAGACCACTAGGCTACAGGGTGTGTGCTAGTGTGTAAGTCCTCTAAAGCTCATCTTTCCTCATATACAGTGTGTATTACTCATCTTCATGCCGTCAAGTTCTGAGCACAGAAGACGCTGCCGGACGGTGTTTAAAATAAACGAGGTCCACCCTGAAACTGACAATACGATGCTAAAAACTAGAGATCGACGATATAGATTAAAAAAACAAAAAACAATACTGATATTTTCATGTTTATGTGCCGATAACCGATATGAAGATATTAAATGATTGTTTTACTTCTGTTTATCACACACTGAGAACACCACTGAACCGAACAAACTGTTTCATTTATAACAATTTTGTCAATTTCACTTCCTCCTTGTATACAAAACAAAACTCTTATTTATACACCAATAAATCGAGAGGTCTGAAAGAGTGCAAAAAAAAAAAAATCGAGTGCACTGTTACTAAAGTTAGTAAAAATAAAAGCTCTGATGAGGTAAACAGATTACGTGACTCTGTGAGCTCGTCTCTGTTTCCTAGCGCCAAGCTGCTTAAGCTACATATCAAGCGCTCATGGAACACCTCATTTGTACATTAATGGCTGTTCAAAACGCCCACAAGATGGCGCCATTTATCGGTGGATCCGATATTACAAAACCGATAACCCGTTATGGAACAATGCTTAAATATCGGGGAAACTATCATTTGTAAAACCGATGATCAGTCTATCTGTACTAAAAAACCTCAATGACACTGTTGTACCTGATTACAGTGATGCACTCGGATCAACACCGCACGCACGGACCGCTCGAAGGGTGTGTGTGTGTCCGTTATGCATTCTTTACACGTTCTTCATGTGTAAATCACATGGTTTGGAGCTTGAGTGGGCATGTGAATGATCCACCACGTGAGTCATTTACTTATGCTGTGTGTGTGTGTGTGTGCGTGCGTGCGTGCGTGTGTGTGTTTGGGCTTGTTTGTTAAAACCCCTCATCGGTTTTATGCACCATGAGCTCCTAATTAGTCTTTATCTCCCCCACGCGCTCTCTCTCTCTCTCTCTCTCTCTCTCCCCCCTCTCTCCCACTCTCTCTCTCCCCCTCTCTGTCTCTCTCTCTCTCTCCCCCCCCCCCCCACTCTCTCCCCCCCACTCTCTCTCTCTCCCTCTCTATCTGTATCACATATGGACAATGTGCCAGATTTTACATCTGTGTAACCGGAAGATGTTTCCTTTAAAACCACCCACACTCCTTCTCTCTCTCTCTCTCTCTCTCTCTCTCTCTCACTTAATCTTTCTGCCTCTCTCTCACACACTCTCTCTTTCCCCATCGCTCTCTCTCTCTCTGTGTCTCTCCCCATCTCTCTCTCTCTCTCTCTCTCTCTCTCTCTGTGTCTCTCCCCATCTCTCTCTCTCTCTCACTTAATCTTTCTGCCTCTCTCTCTCTCACACTCTCTCTCTCCCCATCTCTGTCTCTCCCTCTCTCTCTCACACACACTCTCTCTCTCCCCATCTCTCTCTCTCTCTCTCTCTGTGTCTCTCCCCATCTCTCTCTCTCTCACTTAATCTTTCTGCCTCTCTCTCTCACACTCTCTCTCTCCCCATCTCTGTCTCTCCCTCTCTCTCTCACACACACTCTCTCTCTCCCCATCTCTCTCTCTCTCTCTCCCTCTCACTTAATCTTTCTGCCTCTCTCTCCCACTTTATCTGTCTGATTCTCTCCCCCTCTGTCTGTCTATCGCCCTCTTTATCGCTGTCTCTCCCACTCTATTTCTCTGTCTCCCTTTCTCTAGATCACTGAGTGCTGCTCTCCTTTCCTTCCTGCGCGGTGCTTCCTCCTTTACTGGACGTGATGTGATTGTGATGTTTAAGGTCATTCTGAGAAATGTGTTTGTCAAACCGGAGGACACACACACAGCATCCTCTCTCTCTATCTGTGTGTGTGTGTGTGTGTGTGTGTGTGTGTGAGAGACATTAGTACAGTTGATGCTGGGCTTTATTGGCTTTAGTCACTGAAGTCACTGACATCACTACTTGAAGCAGCGCCAGATTCCACTGGATCCTCATTCATAATAACCGACTGTGTGGTTTGAGCATGAAAACAGCATCGGTTCCATTTCCTCCAGCGTGAAGGAAGCCTTCAGGTGTTCACTCTGCTGTGCCTTGGTTAAGGTCCGGTTCCTGTGATGAGAAGGTTTTGAGTACAAACCCACCACGAGTCCCTGAGCGAGACCTTTAACCCTTAACCTCTCCGTTCTGTACCTGGATTGGATTTTGGATCGTCTGGAAATGGCTTTAGATTAACAAGCATCTGCTGAACGAATACACTGAAATAAAATGTATCCGGTCTGTTCACGCCCCCTAGTGGTGGTAGTCTGACTGCTGTGCAAAAAATAGCCTTCGTATAAAGAAAATCGTGACGATATCAACAACAGCCGCGTGTTATCTGTTAAAGTAATCAGCTGTGTATGCGGATATGAAATGTGAGCTTCCTCTCTGTCTGTTGTTGAGCACTCAGTAACTAAACATGCTGCCTCCATTTGGGTATTTGGGTCATCTCAAAGCTTTTTACCTTCAATATATCGTGTTCCGACAAATCAACAATAAAATACAACTGAAAGGTGAAAATATCTTAGTTACTTTATTTAGTCAAATGAATCACTTTAAAACCATGATCTGTACCGGTACGGACGTCCTTTTCCTTCGAGTGAGTGGTCATTGGTGTGCAGTGCGTACGTTTCGGGACAGTAAGACGTAAATAGAATTAGTACAAAACAGGGAAAGAAAAAAAATATGCCGTATTGACTCACAAAAAAGTGATTTCTACTTGAGCGCATGTTTAACCATAACACGTTCCAGTTGCTTCATTTGTTTCGTGGTGGAGAGACACGCTTCTAGCGTGCTACACCCCCTGCTGCACTACACGCATCATCCGAACATGCGTTATGAGGCCCGTCGCACGAAGCCGGTTGCCGTGGTTACCCAGGTAAGTTTGTATTTAATCTGAGCAAACTCCGTCTCAACGACGTGGGTCGTTTTTTGTTTGTTTGTTTGAGCAGTTTTCATCGCCATGGTAACTTACAACACACGGCTAACCTGCTCCGGAGCAATCGGCTGTGAGCAAAGAGAGATAAATCTGACGCATCAACGTTAACCCATGGAGGACACTCCGAAGGGAAAGATCGTTTTGTAGTCAGGGTCGCATCTAAGTATTAGAAAAGAAAAAAACAAACAAACAAACGCGTTAAATACTAAATCTTTCTCAGGGCCAAGTCATTATTCCTGTCCTAATATATTGTCACAAATGGATATTTATTTGATTCAAATTGAATTAAAACTACGTACATTTGTGTGAAATGAAATGACACAGACATGATCAGGAGACGATGAAGGCTACGGCTGCACGCGATCTTACCCGAACCAGGAACTTGAGTGTTCTCATAGTTTCACATTTATGAAAACTAGCTCATGGCAGTTTGGTGTCGATGGACGTTAACGCTTCAGGTTTCTGGGCAAAGAAAACCTGAGACTGAGCAGCTCTCATGTCTGCAGCTGATGGGCTGGTTATGTTTTCATTGACTCCTTCGGCAGATCCTGAAAGTGGCTCGCACGTGAAGTGGAATGCAATCGAAACACAGAGCTGCGCAGTTGAAGATGAAGAGTTTTGCTATTGGCTCTCAGTCGGTCTTCTGATGAAGCCTGATAGCCTTGTGGTCACTCGGTCAGAACCTCATTCTCCTTGTTATCACTGCCTCCATCACCTCGAGCCGCTACATGAGTCAGCGTGTTCATGTAGGAGTGACCGTTTACACCCGAGGGTCTCCTTCATCATTCATCTGCATCAATACGCCCTGATTGCTGTCTGACTAACTACTCATTATGAATCATTCTTACACGCCTTTGCGTCTGCACCGGCTTTACAGTACTGAGTAAACAGGACCAGGTAGCGAGAGGACATTCGTGACTGAAAACTCGAAAAGGAAAAGAAAGACACATTAAACACACATTCTTGCGTCAACTGAGGTTATTTTATGAGCTGTTGAACGGGGCACACGGTTGGAGAATGTGTAGCACGTCATATCTAGTTTGCTCATCATAATCCTCAGGTTGATGCTTTTGTTTATCACCATGAGATCAATTCCACGTTGCCTGCGGTCTCCATGGTGACATGTTTCCATGTCACCGGATGATCAGGAGAAAGTTTTCAGTAACAACACGTCGCGTTAAAGACTCATTTAATATATATATATATATATATATATATATATATATATATATATATATATATATATATATACACACACACACACAATTGTGCCCAAAAGTTTGCATACCCCTTGCAGAATTTGCTAAATCTTAATACTGTTAAAAATCCCATGTTGTTGTTTATTTAGATCTGCCCTGAGTAAACAATTTCACATAACAGATGTTTACATATATTCCACAAGACAAGATAATAACTGAATTTACACAAATGAACCAGTTCAAAAGTTTACACACCCTTGATTATTAATCCCGTGTGTCGTTACCTGGATGATCCACGACTGTGTTTATGTTTTGTGAGAGTTCTTCACGAGTCCCTTGTTTGTCCTGAGCAGTTAAACTGCCCGCTGTTCTTCAGAAAAATCCTCCAGGTCCTGCACATTCTTTACTTTTCCAGCATCTTCTACATATTTGAGTCCTTTCCAACAGCGGCTATATGATGTCGAGATCCGTCTTTTCACACTGAGGACGACTGAGGGACTCGTACACGACTATTACAAAAGGTGCAAACGTTCACTGATGCTCGAGAAGGCAACACGATACATTAAGAGGTGGGGGGGTGTAAACTTTTGAACAGCATGATCGGTGTAAATTGTTAGTATTTTGTCTTCTGGGAGACATGTAACTATCTTATTTAGCGTCTGAAGGGCGGTACTAAATGGAAAAAAAAATCCTTAAACAAAATAATAACAATTTACACCGATCATCCTGTTCAAAAGTTTACACCCCCCTGGCTTTATTAAGATTTAGCAGATTCTGCAAGGGGTATGCAAACTTTTGGGCACAACTGTGTGTGTGTATATATATATATATATATATATATATATATATATATATATATATATATATATATATATGTAAATATGTTTCTGTGTGTGTGTGGGATTGTCAATCAGAGATGGACTCGACATGTCAAAATGACCCCAGTATCATCTCTGTACTATTTACACAAGTTTTCAGAGCGTCATTTGATTGGAGAAAACTGAAGCAAGCAGATAAAGGTGCAAGTTGGAGAAATCCTTCACCATGTTGCTCCACCTGAGGCCAGAATTTAACGAGGGTCAGTTTGACATAGCGAGGTCAGCGCTGTTTGTGTTTTGAATCACATCAGAAATGAACCTTCCTGCTCCGTTTGGGTCGTATTTTCTGTGGGCACTAATCATTTTGAAAGCATTTTTTTTTTTTCTCCGACTAATCCATTAGTAGATTTATTTTTTCTCCACATTTGTGTTTATTTCAGTGAACAGAGCCGAACGTTCCCACCGGGCCCCGAGTCTTATAATCCGCCTACGCGGGAGGTTCTTCTACTGAAATTTGGAAATGTATCAACATTAAATCTTACGTACAAACATGTACAAACATAACTATTATTGATATTATGAAGTACTATTATGAACTACTAAATATTATGAAGATGGAAATCTTTCATCAGGATTATATATTCAGATGATTATTAACGGACAAGCGCACAGAAATAAACAGTGATATCAATAACGATTCTTTTCCGAAAGCTAAAAACCTGTGTGTTATTTACTTTTTTTTTTTTTTACGGTGTATGTTCTGTCATTAACAGAGATCTACGATCCCTGATCGGATCGTTCTAGAAAACAATTTACGAGTTAATGTGAAAATTGATTGTAGTTTTTCCATTCCTGAACTTTCTTTGTTTCTGAGGTATTGAGGGATTTGGATTAAACCCATCGAATTTAAATGACCGGTCAAATCAGAACTTTAATAAAATAGTGGGTTGTGATTTCCACCACTGAAACAACAACAACAACAACAACAACAAGAAGATCTTGCTGTTCTTCATGGACCACCCCACGGTTTCAGTGAATCCCATTTTCACACAAGAGCTTACATCCAAACATTTGGAAAGTTATAAAGGAGAATGGTTTGTAATAAAAGCCGTTTTGTTCCGTGGATGGTTGATGTGTAATAACAGCTTTTCTTTAAATGTAGATTCCTCACTCCACCCTTTTTTCCTCCCTCGTCTTAAATCTGATGTACATTTTGCCAAGCCTGACTCCACTTGATTAAATCAGATGTGCAATATCAACTGAACTAAACCCTGAAAACAAGACCTACAGCAAAGACCATGACCCGCACTGCGCCGTAATCACACAATTACCCTGCACATTGCACATCTCCTCCCATCAGAGACTTCAGTTCACGGCTGCCAGATTCAGGTTTTAATCATCACTTTTGATAGAGTTCTTTCACAAATCCCTTGCGTAAGGTAGAAACTGTTGGAATGACAAGGCCAGTCAGTTGTTCTTGCTGTAGACTGAAGACATTTGGGTTTGAGATCGAAAGAGGAACATGAGAAGAGAGTTTAGGATTTCAGATTTTATTCCCTGGTATTTATACGTAGATGTGTTAAACGACATAAAGAACATAGCATGTTTTGTATCAGACCACCCAATTTGTAGGGGAGCAAAAATATTGGAACACGTGACTAACATGTACTTCCAGAGCTAGTTTTAGCCTTCAGTTTCACCTGTGTAGACTGCGTTTGTTGTTAAAAAGGATAAACCAACATGAAGATCAGAGAGCTGTCTACGGGAGAAAAACGAGCCATTTTGAAGCTGAGAAAAGAAGAGGGAAAATCACTCAGAGGCATTGTACAAACACTGGGCGTAGCCAATACAATAATTTGGAACGTCATGAACAAGAAAGAAACCAGTGGTGGACTGAGCGACAGACACCGAATGGGTCGGCCAAGGAAAACAACAACAGCTGATGTCAGACATTTAGGGAGAGCTGTGAAAAAAATCCTCCCCTGTGAAGTGAAACATGGTGGAGGTAGTGTCATGGCTTGGGCTTGCACGGCTGCTTCTGGAACATTCTCACTAATCTTTATTGATGATGGAACTCATGATGGCAGCAGCAGAATGAATTCAGAAGTCTATAGGAACATTTTGTCTGCCAGTTTACAGAGAAATGCATCCAGATTAATCAGGAGGAACTTGACCGATCAGGAGGAGCAAGTCAATGATCCAAAACGCACTGCCAACTCAACAAAGGACTTTATCAGGGGGGGGGGGGGGGGAACGGTGGAAGGTTTTAGACTGGCCAAGTCAATCACCAGACCTTAATCCAATTGAGCAGCATTTCACCTCTTGAAGGGAGAAACCTCCCAAAACATACAATAACTGAACGAGGCTGCAGTAAAAGCCCGAAAAAGCATCACAAAAGAAGAAACCAACAATTTGGTGATGTCAGTGAGTCGCAGGCTTGATGCAGTTATTGCCGGCAAGAAATATGCAACCAAATTTTAAGTGTTATTTACTTAATGATCTGTTCTTATACTTTTGCTCACCTAACAGTTGAGTGGTCTGACACAGAAAGGTCCTATGTTTTATGTCGTTTAGCACGTCTAGATGTAAATACCAGGAAATAAAAGCTGAAATCCTAAACTCTCGTCTCATCTCCATCTTTTGATCTCAAACCCAAATGTCTTTGGTGTAGAGCACAAAAACTTTAATTGGCCTGGCTGTTCCAATAGTTTCAGAGGGGACTGTATACAGGGGTTGTCGTAACCACCAGGCGCTTGGTAGGAAAAGCTGCCACATGACTGTTTTTTGTTAATTAAGATGTAGAAACTAGAAATGTTAACATGTTTACTTATTACTTTGTTATTTATCTGGAATCTGTAGGTAAAATGTGGTATAGTGGTTTGCATCTTTGCACTGGTCTGTAATCTGGATTTCAAATGATAACGAGACTTGGAACAGGATGTCCGTCAGTGGTGTCGTTACTATTCTATACGACTTGGCAAGAACTGACCACAAAGTGGTGCTTGGACCCCTCAGGTATATTACTGCGATTGTTATATATAGACCGAGAGTTTTATATGTACTGAGTATCTCTGTGTTACCACAAACACAACTAAACCTGGGCTATAAAATAAATAAAGTAGAATGAATTATTCTTACTGTAGTATTACTGCATCGCTACTCTGTTCTCAAAGTAAAATGTCATACCATAACTATCTTTTTAGCCAAATTAGCCAGGGCATTGTAGCACACTCTTATCTGGGTTAATATTTAGATATTTAGAAATGAGTTGACTGTGAAACGGTGTGTTACTGACAGTTTGATCGGATCCGGTCACATTTACAGCCAGGATTTAATCTGTAAAGGATTACATTAAGGTCTTATTGTATTTTCCTCCAGTGCTGTTTATGTCCCCAAACGACAAGGACGTCTTCTCCGCAGAGACGGAGATGACTCAGAGGGAGAAATGTGTGTCCTTATTCCAGGGTGAAGTCTGGTTTATAATCAGCAACTAATCCACAAATGAACTACAGCCAGTTCATTCGCACGTCTAGTCTAAAACGTTCGCTGTATTATTGGTGCTGTTCTGTTGGGGGGGGGGGGGGGGGGCGGGGTATATGATAAACTTTTTCTCATTTTAAAGATCTTAACCTCAGCTTTTAAAGACACCGAATGTTGAAATAGCAGACTTGAAACAGATTTTTTTTCCCCCCAGAAGAATATATGTTGAATCCTTGATTTCTGGTTGATTAAGTAATTAATTAAATAATTAATTACTTTTCTTTATCTGCAGCTCTGAGAGTGATTCCAGCTGCAAGACAAATGTCTTGTAAGAACTCAATGTTTTCTGTGGGTAACACCTTACATAGGGACATGTATGTAAGTGTTGATATGGTGAAGTTTTCTGTAAAGAGATTTATGGAAGGAGTCTCCAGTTTCGGTGCTTTATAACCGTCCGAGTTAAAGCTGTAACTTGAAGTTTTCCGACAGTCTGCGCTTCCCGGTCTCTTGTTAACATGACCAGGTGCATTTCTTTGTCTTTGTGTGTTTGTGTTTTGTCTTCTAGAGAGACAAAAGCGAGGCTGGTGAGGAAATGATTGTTTATAGCTGCTGTCAAGGATTGTAGAAGGCGGCGGATGCAAGAGCAAAACAAACAACTAAAACAGTGAAAACAAGAAGCATACACGTAACAGTGGACACCAGGAACACATGAACGCGGCAACAACGAAAGCATGACAATTAAGTGCTGGAAAACTAGAACTTGTATAGGGGTGCTTATTAGGGGTAACACAGAACAGGTGTGAGAGATCAGTGGGACATGTGACATGCTGGGGCTGATGGGTAATGTAGTTCAGTGCCGGTTTCAGCATAACCATGACAGCCGCTTTGACATGAGTGATAAGCACTGGTTTCGCATAAGTTGTACAATATTAAATGCACATGTAGAAGCATGTCGTTCCTTAATACATAAACAACTGTAATTTTTGGCAACCTGTGGTACTATAAGAAGAATAAAACTTTTCTGGACGCGTGCTGTTCTAGGAAAATAATCCACTTTGGTTTGGTAACGGTACAGTAACTCTGCTTTGTGCTGGGCCACATCACATGACCTTCTCATTGATTAGTGTCTTATAACAGCATCCCCGGAGTGAAAATTCTACCTTAATCATGAATAATAGCAATAATTAAATATAGCTGCAAGCAGCGATGACGGGCCCAAGCACCACGGTGCCATCGCCACCCAGTGTGTGTATGAAACCAATGCATAGTGAAGTGAGTGCTGTAGAGTAAAACACCCACATATGGCGCTAATGACTGTCATTATGAAAGTTGTAGGGCTTGATGAGAGCAATGTACAGTATGTACAGTGTTTGGTGACTGTAGGTAAAACAGACCCCACCACTTTAGTCAAAAAGGTGCGCTACAGAGCCCCTCCTCCACGCCCATGTCTTAGCTTGTCCCTACACCTGATGGCTGACAACTCTGATGCGTGTGCTGACTTTCCCGAAATTTTAAGCCATGCGAAGAGCCTCAAAAACACCAGAAATGAACATTAATGTTCGATGCGTCACCATGGCAACAATATTTAAGATATCGAAAATCCTTCAACAGTTTTAGTTCGGCCGTGTGCTGACATTATTCTGACCAAGTTTGAGGCGATTCGGGTAAAGATAAGAGGATTATTGCAAAATCACACGCTTCCTGCTGCCAGTTGGTGGCGCTATGACCGTGACTCACAATAGTCACGTCCACGTGATCAGGCCCCGTGACCAAACACACCAATCACTCATTGTGGCAACTGAGCACTTTCAATGATCTCTTGAGACATTCACTAAAAAACTCAAGAAGCCAACAAACTTGTTATGTTGGTAAACATCTGGCAGGTTCTCGCTGGTCATGGGTGGTCCGGTCTATTAAACACGGATCGTTTAAGTCCAAGACCCTGTCAATCTGGCGTTTAGTGCAGGCGGGAGTTTACTTAATTTATTCCAGATGATGTTCTGAGCACCTCTGCTGCGATATCTATTGAACGTCTAGCTCTGAGTCAAGGTCTTCACGGCGTTTCTTCACTCATCCAAGAAGCGTCACCGCTTGTACTGAATGATGGTAATTTCAACATTTTATACGTAACTGTTAAGCTCAAATCCCAATCTCTGAGATCTGGACGTGGGACCGGGTGTGGACACCGGGGAATAGAGCCAATCTCCAACCACGGTGGTCCTCAAAACCATACATCCACAAGCATTTTCTGTTAAGCCTTTTCCGGAGCTACTGTGTACTTTTTATTATCACTCTGACTTTTGGGCAGCCATCTTAATTCGTTCAGGAGGAACTACAAACCCCGTTAACAACATTCGAACGCTCTCTAAAGGTATAAGGATGTTATTTTGTAGGGTTCAATAAACATTATGGATGACATCCTTTCTGAAATTGCGAACACGTCTTCCTTCCGGTGGGACTGCTGGAGATATTAACAATACATCGTATCACCAGGAGGAAAAGGGTTTCCTGTTCAGCACCGAGATCGATGGCCTTGAATGTGACTTTCAGATCAGAGTTACGTCTCTCTCCTTGGCATGCTGAGATTTTTCATTTTTAAACACTTAAGCGGATTTATAAAGGAAAAAAAAAAATAAATAAATGCTGGCTTATCCCTCCTTTTAGCTGTTCAAAACATTACTACTATGGCAGGAATGTTGATAATCCTGTGTTTCTGATTGCTTCTGCTAGTCATTATTGCACCTAAAGACTGAGTGTGACGATAGTAGTCACTTGTGTAAATGGGAAATGTCAGTATCTTTCTGTTTCTCAGCTGGATTAAAGGCTTCATTTTTGCATTATACCAAGTAACAGCGGTCAAGAAAACTTCAACGAGCATGGGTTGGGAGCATGTACATACACCATATGACCAATTGTGGACACCTGACCATCATACCCATGCTGTGTGCGTTTTGAAAATGCCATTATTGATTTATTCCCCCTTTGCTGTTATAATAACCTCCAAAGGGAGCCCTGTGCAGCATTGCACAGCCCTAGGCATGCCTTGACAGCTTTCGACAGCCCTTGAAAGCCAGAGGTAGTTACTGACAGCCCTAGAAAGCCCGTGACCGCTTATGACCACCCTTTGCCAGCCCCTTGATAGCCTTTGTCTGTTTTTTCCACCTTTGTCCTCTCTTGTCCATCCTTGTCCCTATTTTTCTGTTCTTGTCCACCTTTTTCTGCCTTTCTCCGCTTTTTTTTTCCATTTCCAGCCTTTTTTTCACCTTTGTCCACCCTTGTCTCCCCTTGTCCACTTTTTTTTATTACTCCTGCCTTTGTCCACATTTTTCCTCCACTGACGGCCCTTGTCCAACCTTCTCCAAAAATTGTCTACCTCTGTTTGCTTTTTTTTTGCATTTGTGTGCCCGTTTCCACCCTTCTCCGCCTTTGTCTGGTTTTTCTCTGCCTTTGATAGACCTAGACAGCCCTTGACCGCCCTGAACCACCACTGACATCCTTTGATCGCTCTCGATAGCGCTGACATTTTTTTTTTAAACCTCTTTGCCCTTTGTTTGCTTTTTTCTGCCTTGGTTCATCCTTGTCCGCCCATGTCCACCTTGTTCTGCCTTGTCCCCCCCCTATTTCGTCTGCGTTTTTTCGCCTTTGTCCACTTTTCCCGGTTTTGTACATTTTGTTCTGCTTTTTTCTGCCATTTGTCCTCCTTTCGCCATCGTGTTTCTGACTTTGTCCACTATTTTTCCCACCATTTTTCTGACTTTGTCCACTATTTGTTTACCGAATTTCTGTCTTTGTGCAGCTATGTCTGCCGTATTTCTGCCTTTGTCTGCCATTTTCTGCAATTTGTCTGCTTGTCCGTTGCTTTTCCATCTTTGTCTGACCTTGTCCGCCTTTGTCAACCCTTGTCTGCACTTGTCCTCCCTTGTAGCTTTTTTCACCTTTGTCTACTTTTCCCCGCCTTTTTCTGACAATTCCAGAAGCCCTTGACCGTCCTTGACAGCCCTGACCATCACACCCCGGACCATATGTGCTTGTTGAACATCCCGATCCAGACTGATTTCCCCCCTTTGCTGTTATAATGGACTCCACTCTTTCTTCTGGGAAGTCCTTCCACTAGATTTTAAAGCATGGCTGTGGGGATTCGTGTTCATTCAGCTACAACAGCATTAGTGGGCTCAGGTACTGATGCTGGGCGAGGAGGTCTGACATATAGATATAGAATTGATAGATAGCTGGTGAAATTTCAGCATAGTACACACGTTTTCCATAAAAACAGTTCATTTCAGACAAATCTAATCATCCTATTAATAAAACTGGATGAGGTTATACGTAAAATAATTAAAATCCTCCTGGACGATCCTGAAACTGCCTCCTGCTTTTTTTTTTCTTTTTCTTTTAAAGAACCACCATTATATAATCAAAGTCATGCTTGTCAGGAGTAGAAGAAATGAATTAAAACCATGCCACTCGAACAGGCAGGATGTTCACTGAGCAGATTTATTAATAGGGCCATTAGAATCACAGGGGCTTAAAGATATAATAGGAATGAAGGATGTCTCCTTTCCAGTGCTGTGACTTCATCAATGGACATCAATGGACAGTCCTTTAATAACAAGTTGATCAGCATGGCTAGTCGTTGCTATGGCAGCAACGGAGCAAGGAAGCTTAAGGAAAGAACTCATCTCCACTCTTTGAACTTTGTTACCCCAGGGGATGAATCATGTGTTTCAAGCAGCCACTGATACTGAATGGGAACTGCTTCGCTAGCACGGCTGAGGAAGGATTTTCCGGATTCTCAGAAAAATATCTTATTCACAGCATATGCAAATAAGTAAATATACTGTATTACCATCATGGTATCACGTTAGACCCTGAAGAAAAAATGTATATGAATTTGAACACCAATATATATATATATATATATATATATATATATATATATACACACATATATACACATACATATATATATACATATATACACACATATATATATATATATATACATATATACACATACATATATACATATATATATATATAACTTCATCCCTAATTGTAACTTTAGCCTTCAAAACTTCCCATTCAAATTTAGTCATGTAAACTGTCATGAATTTGTATCATCAGGCTACAACATCAGACTTTCACCAACAACAGTAACGACTTTAAACGCCATTAACCCATTGCAGCAGATTGACGCACTTTTTGTTTTTATTGTCTGATTTTCACTTGTTTCCATCAAAATGGCTTTACACACCTAATTAACATGGATTTTAACCATCCGATTTCATGAAACATTCATATACATGCAAGACAAACGAGGGCAATTTGATTGGATTTTTGTTGGATTTCATACAAAGATAATGAATAAGAAGAAAAACCTTCATAACTTTTAACTCAGTGCCAGTCGTGCAAATCGTTACAACCAAGCAGGTGTCACACTGGAACAATACATGTGAGTGCGTGTGCTAACGAGGTCCAACTATAATCATGTGTCCCGGCTCTGGACATTAGATTATGATGGCAGGTTTGGATCTTTTTTTTTTTTTTTTGAAAAGGCCTCATTAATGCACTGGTGAACTCAGTAACACAGCAGTTGCCAGGGTCTCCCTCAGACTGATTAGGAAGCCCGAACATTTTTTTTTATCATGTCTAACAAACACAGCGTGTTAGGACCCTCAGAACCCCGGAGAGCCATGTCCAGTGATTAAAACATTTTCCTCTGCGCTGTTCTGCGGTTACATGTTATTATTTCCCTCATGCTGTGCTCGCCGTAGGAGTTTGATCACAGCAGCGTTCCAGCTTTCACTGCAGACTTTCTTTTAATATATTGTAAATGTCAGCTGTCCTTTTAGCGTGGTTGGAGGTGGTGGTGGTGGTGGGGGTGGGGGTGGGGGGGGGAATCAGCAAAGCAAAAAAATCCACAAAGCTTTAAACAATTATTGCACAAAATAATTTCTGATGATCAGGCTCCCTACAGTAAAACGTTTTAGAAGTGGATAATTAAAACCATTCAAAGCATTTAAATGTATCTTTGATGCTTAACGCTAATAGGGCCCTAGGAAAATGCGTCCTGATGACATGAAACCTTTTGAAAAGTTTACTTAATGTGTGTTAACGGAATATTGAACTGGGGAACATAGGACCCTTTGTCATGTCTGTATTATGTGCCATATAAATCTGGGGAACATAGGACCCTGGGAACATACTGTAGGAATGACCCCTAAATTAAGCTAGCACTAATGTTTTGCTAGCTGCAAGAAGAAGAAGAAGCCTTTATTTGTCGCATATACATTACAGCACTTCACATACTCCAGCTGGTTAGGAAGTCAGAGCGTAGGGTCGGCCATGATACAGCGCCCCTGAAGCAGAGAGGGTTAAGGGCCTTGCTCAAGGGCCCAACACTGGTAGATTGGCGGTGCTGGGGCTTGAACCCCCAACCTTCTGATCAATAACCCAGAGCCTTAACCGTTGAGCATCATTTTATACACACCACTACCAGTAAATTTCATTTTCTAGCCAGTTCAGGTTGAACTAACGTGCTAACTGTGAATACATACTACAGAAAACGGTAAGTTACAATTGGATTATATAACTATACTGTGAATGCTTTTGTTTCCTACCGGATATTATTTTTTAAATTAAGCACATTGGAAAACTTGAACGCAGAACTCTAAATCACTCATTATTAGCATAATAAGCCAAATGCAACAAGCTCTTCACTAACCAGCTATTATTAGCTCAAATGGTTTCGCAACTGGCTAATGATACAAATCCATACATATCCAAGGAGGATAGATCCGATGACGGATCATTCACTAGCTTCCCAACAAATTAGAGTATCCCATATTCTATGCACTGTAACTTTAAAAGGGTAACATGGCATACATTATCTGTATCAGTCTCATCATAATTAAACAGATTTGCCAAATACAATTACCTGAGTAATCTTATTTGCGCATTAGACAAGCTTTAATGGCTGGATTAAGGCTGTGGCTGAACTGAAAGCTCAGTTAAATGGCGTTCCCTCTAGATGGCACCCTAGGCAGATATCACATGAACGCTTCGGCTTTCTGACTTTGAGATTAATGACTAACCTGAACAGACCTCCAAGTGAAGTGTAAAGGAAGTCTGTATTATAGTTACACAGTGAGAGCAAAGTCGAGTGCCAGGCTGAACCTCCTCAAAGCCCCCTGCAGAGCTAGAGGAGTAAACATTAACCAGACAATAATGTTAATGAACTTCACATTGACTCAGCCAGGCCACGTCACTTTGGTGCGCAGAGACGCTCAACCAGTAGGATGTAAATAAAGTAACAGAGACTGAGAGATGAGGCATTCCTGACATTCCAGCCCCTTACTGTGCAAAATTCCTGCCATATTTCACCCACGATGCTACCCAGGACAAGGCTTTTTTCCACAGAGGCGTCCTCTCAGTGGTGTTGCACCTGCACTGCTTATCAGCACCACACAGATTAGACCCACGTGCGAGGCATCCAGGCAGTGATCTCTCACTGCTCACTCTTTAAAAGCTCATAATGTAGGCGATACAGAAGGCAGGCTAGTCAGAGTGCTAGCCAGAGCTTTAATTCAGGCTGTGGTGCACCAAACACGGCTAGTGTTCACACAGACGGCAGTGTTTTTCCGCTGAAGACTACTATTTCCTCGTTAATAGTAACTCTTGTGGTATAGGGAAAGTAAACTGCCATCTTTTGGTGTTAGAATTAGCATCAACACTGAATTTATGTTAGTTTTAATGTTATGTATGCGACACAGTTTTATCTCTCACCCTGTGTTCAAAACAGCATTGATTTTCTCACCTCATGTCACGCTGAACGTTCTACCTTGCGCGCTAGTCGGCTAGCTGCACGACCTTGCTAGCGTGACATGGCATCATAATCTACATAGATAGACTGAATATATGTAGAATCAGCCGTTTACTCACAAATTGCATGAACAAAATGGCATGTCTTGCCCATTTTGACCACTAAACAGGCGCCTTCTTGCTAAAAACAAAAGATTGCTAGCTCAACCATCCTTTGCTAACACTCACTTGCCTTCGGTGACTGGAAATCAACAGCGCATTGGAATTCAGTGTGTCAGTGCTAGTTTCAAAATGTTCACCCTTTTGTATCAGTGTGTTTTTGCCCAAATAATACATATTATACAGCCTTCATGAATGTGTATTACACAGTATTAGCTAATCCTGACTGCTAGCTGCTAATAATATGCTAAAAATACTGCTAATAATAGCTGCTAATAATATGCTAAAAATGCTAGCTAGCTACAGTGACTCAGCACTGACATAAATAATAACACAGAACAAAACACTCACCTTGTTCTTCTCAGTGGTACGTTTCTTTTTCTCATTTAATCCAACTTAAACATGACATACAGCCAGTTCAAAAATTATTGGCACCCTTGGTAAAGATCGTGGAAAACTGTTTTTGTGGTTATTTAGCTTAGTAACACGATGTAAGATTTTATTATCATTTCGCACTAGCACAACTTTGGATCACAGTGTAACTATAAAGTATCTGCTGGTGAGCGTCACATTATGCGCTTGTTATGTCAAAACAGAATCAGCGAAGAACTCCAGCTTCCCAGTTGCACCGCGGCCTACAAACAAAGCCGCCCAGGACTACACTCCCCAGCACACAGCTTCACCACCATGTTCAAGGTCATCTGACTTCTGATTACGCACACCTGGACACAATCACACATACACTCCTATATATACCCCCACACCAAACGCTCACTCAGTATTAAGTACTACACAGTGTGGTTCTCACGTCAGACGCCAAGCCTGGCTTATCTAGTGCTTGATCTGGTTTTTGCCCTATTAAAGATTTTTTAAATTATTGCCTCAGATCCATTGTTTTGGATTTGATTGACAGTCTGCTTTAATCAAAGCATATTATTAAGGCATCTGCCTTTGCCTCCTGACACTATTCTAAGAGTGCTGGTCTCACCTCATGGCCAAAAAATGTGAGTTTTGTCTGAGACAGGAGTGAAAATCGCACGCTGTAAAGCCCGGTTCAGAGGCAACGCAGTGGCAAAGTTCCCTGATCATATTACTTTATATCAGAGATATTATACGAGTCATTTATCATATTACTACAGTATGCAACAGTAAATTGGGAAGGTCCTAATTTAAGGAGTCATGCCTGTCACTGGAGTAAGCCATGCTCTCATCATGATGAAGATTCGAAGCTTTTTCAGTATTCAATCAGTGACTTCATTCTTTATTCTGGCCCCAGTGTGCTCACGTTAAACTCGGCATTATTAGCATGTACTGTTTTCTAACACGGCGTCCGTTTGTTTCCGCTCGTTTCTCATGGAAACGAACACGCCGTTATTCATACACGTTATACGTGGTGGCAGAAGAACGTAAAAAGGAGAGAAAAACGTGCGAACGGACGGCTTGGTTAGTTACGGTTCCCCTCCGAAAGTATCGGAACAGCAAGGCCAATTCTATTGTTTTCGTTAGACGTCGGAGACGTTTGGGTTTGAGATGAAAAGACGAGTATTTACGTCTAGACGTGTTAAACGACACACGTCTTCGATGTATAGCGTAAACAACGGAATTAGCCTCGCTGGTCCGTTACTTCGGGAGGGAACTGTCCATTTCGGTTTCATCCGAGTAAACTCACTCGAAAAAGTGTATTTATATTGAGGACGCCAATTCCCCTCCCCCACCCACCCTCAAATTGATTTCTTCTTACTATCCTTATGTAACGCCTATATGATTATTACCACCCCCCCCAAAAAAAAACAAAAAAAAAAACAACCTCCTGCTTGAACATGTTGCTTGGTTGCCATAGTTATCAGTTTCTAGTAAATATAAATAGCAAGACGAAATTGAAATGGCTCGTATTTAGAGTTGAAAGGAACATATGAGGACTGAATGAAGTAGATTACTGTCCTCATTTTGTGTCTTCACTGGACACACACACGATTATTCTCCTATGTGCTCTCTTTTTAATGTGTAAATAGCACAGTAAAGTGTGAACGCATGGATTAAAAGATAAAGCCAGAAAATTCAATAACAGTCAATGTTAAGGATTCACGTAAAAATAATATGTGTGTAGTTCGCTACAATGCAGGTGAAACCTGCATTCTTGCGTAGTAGTTTACTATTATGTTTGATGATTAAACACACTGCATGGGGTCGTGTACACACTGAAACTGACCCAACCTCAACACCGTGAGCTTCAACACTGGATTCTCGAACCTACACACCTACAGGGAAAACAGACACTTCTAATGTAGTGAAAACTCCAGACAGGAACGGTTTATGTAACAGTAAACAGGAGGTATTTTTATTCCGTTTTAATGACACAATGCAAACAGGGACCCGACAGCGCCTCTTATTAAACCGCCTGCATTGTGAAAATCGTTTTCTCCGTACGCTGCTTTTTACCAGCTGAAAAATCTGCACCTAGTGCTCTTTCGGCTCTAACGGTCTAGAAGTCTCCTCAAAATAACTGACTTTATCTATGTCAGGAAACTGACATTCCAATACACTAACTGGCCACTCTATTAGGAACACCTGTACACCTGGTCATTCATGCAGTTATCCAATCAGCCAATCATGTGGTGGCAGGGCAATGTGTAAAATCATGCAGATACAGGTATTTCAGTAACTGCTCATCTCCTGGGATTTTCACGCACAACAGACCCTCGAGCTTCCAGAGGATGGTGCGAAAAACAAAAAAACATCCAGCGAGTGGCATTTCTGATGAGAGCGGTCAGAGGAGAATAGGCAGACTTGTTCGAGCTGACAGTAAGGCTGTGGGAACTCGAATAAGCACTCTTTACAACCATGGTGAGCAGAAATGCGTGCGTGCGAGCACACACACACACACACACACACACACACACACGCCTCTTCTTTCCACCTCCTCTTTATTGAGTTATTACACAGAATAATCCTTTGGGTCGTGTTTTTCGCTTCTTCCACAATCTTTATAAAACTAATAAAAAGGTGAGATTTTTGTGTTTTAAGCCTCATGTTGTGTGCAGGATGTAACAATAATGTTGTCTTAAAGGCGAAACAGCTTAAAAACAAAAAAGCAGAATAACCAGTACTGACGAACATGAAGCTGCCAAACTATTCGAGAGCAATTCAGACACCGCTGACCTCTTTGGCTGAAATTTGTGAACAAATGACCACAACTTCATCTTTGTAATATAAACGTGATTTTTAAAAACTCATGTTCATGTCCATAAAAAATTTCATCTTCTAAAGCGCAAATGTAAATCTGATAGTAATTATTTCGATTGGATCCACTTGATGTGTGGGACTCGACTGATCATTTTCTTCTTTTCATGCAAATGTACACGGCTCAGTCTGGATTATGTCCATCTTTAGTCTTCCATCCATCCATCCATCCATCCATCCATTTTTCATACTGTTTATCCTACACAGGGTCGAGGGGAAGCCTGGAGTCTATCCCAGGGAACTCGGGGCACAAGGCGATGGAACACCTTGGACTGGGTGCCATCCCATCGCAGGACACAATCACACACACCTTCACACACTACGGACAATTTGGAAACGCCAGTCAGCCTACAGTGCATGTCTTTGGATGCAGGAGGAAACCGGAGTACCTGAAGGAAACCCCCGAATCACAGGGAGAACAGTTCTGGTCCTTCGGTGGTAGCTCAGGTGGTAGAGCGGGTTGTCCATTAATCGTAGGGTTGGCGGTTCGATTCTCGGCCAACGTGACTCCACATGCTGAGTTGCTCCCGAGTTGCTCCTGATGGCAAGTTAGCGCCTTGCATGGCAGCTCTGCTACCATTGGTGTGTGAGTGTGAATGGGCGAATGAGAACCAGTGTAAAGCGCTTTGGAACCACTAGGGTTAAAAAAGCGCTATATAAAGTGCAGACCATTTAACATGGTGTTCAGAGAGCAGAAGCGGGATTCGAACCGACCGCTGAGCCACCATGCCTCCCATCTTTAGTCATCATTAGCGACCCCATATTCAGGATTGCTCCATGTCTAATTTGAAACTCCAGTCGCAATAAGAAAGTCGGCCAAATGCCATAAACGTAAATATAAATGCGTGATATATTTACAGCATCATTTTGCCCAGAACACAAGAGAGCGGAAGGGTTACGAGGGTTTACCGACCGACTTCAAATCAAGACGAGCAGTAGGAAGTGTAAAATGCTCCTTTGCTGATGGAAATTTCCTGTTTCTATGTTTAGCGGTGCAGTAGCGCAGGACGCCCTTCCTCGTCTCTGCTCGGTTGTTGAGACAGGTGAGAGTCAAATGGTTTATCAGAAGGTGATGGCGGGTCAAGACGTCTCTCTGCTCTCTCTCAGCCATCTCCTCAGCTCTGATTAGATCTGCTCCTTTAATCCAATTTCCACCTTCCTATCTGTACAACAAGGCCTCATTTCTCCTAATTCACATGTGAGTGTGTGTGTGTGTGTGTGTGTGTGTGTGTTCACCTCACCCGTCCTAACTACAGGATGATTTCCGTAACCTGTTTAGTAACCCTTATATATTACGGCAAATATTTCACATTGAATAATACTTTTTAATGCGCAGAGATACAGTAAACATATCATAGGAGCACCTCTACAGCGTTACACAAGGATCACTGTATATGGTGTGCAAATTAGGGACCATATACTTGTGGCATTTTGACCCCACCCCTTTTTATGCCAATCTGACCACGTGTCCCTGAACCTCAGAGTGAGTCCAAAGAGCAGACAATTATTCAAAAGCTAGATGTGTGGAACAATGTCTGTTTCCCCCCTCCTCCTTCTCTGGGGTGCCATTACTTTCCTCACCGAATGGCTAGTCCTGCTTGTCTTGGTTAACAGACTTGGTTTGGATCGCTTTCTATCAGGTTATTAATGCGAAACGAAACCCGTCAGTGACCAATTTCCAGATGAATGAGGCCCGGTGCTTGTCGGTGTTTTATAACCGTACCGTAGGTAACATTAGCGCATAGCTAGCCGGCTAGTAAACGGCTAGTAATCCAGCTGGCGTTTATCACGAGTCGACGCAAGTCTGGATTTATATCCTTGTGTTATATTCTCAGGAAATTAACAGCAGCCGCACCTGCGAATACGCAACCCGTCTTGGATTTTTGTTTGCCGTCAAGATTAGCCAAACGAACTCGTTAAAATTAGCTAGCTAGCTCATTATTTTACACAGACATGGTGGCCTGGTGGACTTCTAATTTGCATATCGATGCAGATCTGCCGATCTGTGAGGAATAACCCAGAGTGTGCTGAGTTTCAGGAAACACGGTGGACGACATGTCTCTGTGTTACAGTCCGGTGATAATAAACCACGATAACAGAAAGTGTGTGTAGGGTGTGCAGTTTTAGCACACGCTCACTACCTCATCGTGCGTTTGCTATCTGAGTTTCCTTTATCTCGTGTAATTTCTCTTCGTCAGTATCCGTAAGGCAACTTTTTCACCTCAGACAAGATAGCGAGGTATTTGGTATGTCAGAAGCATTTCTGGTGTCCATTCAGGTTAGTGTGTGTGTGTGTGTGTGTGTGTGTGTTAAGTCATAAAGGCGAAGAGAAGGCTACAGAGAGCTTCTGCTCTGCATAATGGACTGAAGGGCTCTTGACATTCAGCAGCTCTCAGTTGTGTACGTGAGAGTTCACACAGGTACACAGGGTGCAGGCGTCCTTCTGTTCGCTAATCGGATTATTCAGGGATTCATTTATGGGGTCTGCGCTACTCTTTCATTTTCATCTTCAGCTGCAGCCTTTGTTCCCCCCCCCCTTTTACCTACATGCAAACGTAGCAATTTTGCCATTTTAATTACTAAAATAAATAATAAAACAGCGGATTGTGTTTCAATCCATCCGTAGCCTTGGATATTATAAACCCCACTACTGATGCACTTTAATACCAGCATTCTTGATTTGTTTTTCCTCCTTTTTTTGAGGTAGTAAGACAGAAAATCAGTCTGTCCAGGATTTTGCGTTCGCGGAAATGGAACACGAAATCAAGGAATCTCCACGATATTCTGAGGAGCGTGCAATTTTTAAAAAACGCTACGCGACGTCGTCCCCATGCTCTTTCGGCCAAAGCTCTCTTCGATTCACGTACGTCGAACACGAGAACAACTAAGAGGACTCGTTTACAAACGATTCAAGTAGCTTTATGCACAAAAAAAGAGAAAAGGACAAAAAACTAAAAAAAAAAAATAGAGCATTTTTGGACGCAACAATAAAAAAAGACTCAGTGGAATCCTCTACGGGGGATAAAGGGATCGTGCCATGTTACAGAGAAACCGGAACGCTTCCTTTCCTGAAGATTTGAACTTACTCAGTACGTTTACACGGACAACAATATTCCGATATGAACCCGATTAAGACGATACTCTGATTAAGTAACTAGCATGTAAACAGAGATTACTGATGACCTTAATCTGATTAAAGTCATACTCGAAGTAAACACAAACAGAATTAAGACGTGTGGAGTTTTCCTGTTTTAGTCGCATTATCGAAGTGCGTTACAGACATGTACACACCTTAATCACACTATTAACGTCGTGTGAGCGTTTTCACCGCATTGTGAGACAGGACACGATCACACACGGCAGCGCTCGACCGTTTGACGGCAAACAAGAGAGCACGGCTGCGTCCCAAATCGCGTACTTGCCTACTACAGTATATAGTAAGAGAAATACATGTATTTCTATATACTATATAGACGGCAAGTACGCGGTTTGGGACGCAGCCCACGGCTTCAAGCAGTCGTCTATTTGCACGTACAGCACGACTAATAATTAACCGCACTTGAAGCTTTCGTAACATTAAACATGAAACACCCGAAACTGTATACGGTCCCATAACGAAGACCAACTGTACGTCGATACGTGAAATTCTGGATTGAACGTCGGACGGCGTGACGTGGGGATATAATGACGTGTGACGTTAATCCATCCATGTTCTATAACATGTAAAACCTGAACATGAAAGGAGTATTCTAAAAGCGACTCATGTACACACCTTAATCACAATATTATACGTCTTACTCAGAATAAGGTCAGTAATTAGATTACCGCTGTCCGTGTAAACGTCGTCACTGACTGTTACAAAGCGCTGACACTGGAGACTCCTTCCATACATGCTAAAGAAACATCTCCTTCCAGAGAACTTCATATCAGTTACTCATGTTTTTTAAACAGATTAGGTGGAGCTATATAGTGAGCTGTTACTATAGAAATGATAACCGATCATTTCTGACCAATCAGGAGAGAGAATTCAGCAGCGCTGTGGTATAGACCCTTTTGATGGATGATATCAATGTTGTGGGACATTACATCACAATATACACTTATCAGAAAGTATTGGACTTAATCTAGCCTACATTAAATCTATTTTGAACACACACACACACACACACACACACACACACACACACACACACGTGTAGCAAAAGTCTCATATCCATTGTCTATCTCTAACTTTGCATTGTTGCTTCAGAAAATGTGATGCATAAAGTCTCTATGGACCCACTCTGTGTGTGTGTGTGTGTGTGTGTGTGTCTAAAAGCACAGGGGCCGGAATCTGGACGTGTGAATCCCTGAGGATTGTGTTTGGATGTAGGCTCCCGTGATGTCAGAAGATGACGAACGGCATCCAGCGACGAGGGTTTCCGCGGCCATCGCCATGCCAACCGTTTCCACCGTGAACGCCTACACAGTGCAGGGTTCTACCCAGAGGACCCTGCTCTTTCTCCCGCTTGTGCGTGGGGTGTAATGTAAGGTTTTGCTCTTGCTTGCGGATTTGCAGCGAGGGCACTGATTTTAATGAAAGGCTTATTTATGCACACAAACACAAAGAGGGGACTTCTGGAATATTCCTCCTGAAGCGCTGCACGTGTGTGTCCGTGCTGCGTGAGCGCATGCTGCCAGGAAAACTGCTTCAAAATGCTTAGCGCTGGCAATTTGCTGTGGTATAAGGGGAGAATAATCAGCTTCAGCGTGATAACAGTGACCCCACTTCATCACACCTGTGGCTGTTTTCCATACCAGTGTTTTATTCCTCTTAAAGTGCTGTGAAAAAGTATTTGCCCCATCCTGATTTCTTCTGTTTTTGTTTGTATCCATACTAAATAGTTTCAGAAATTAAAACTAAATCTAAGATAAAACAAAGGCAACCTGAGTAAACACACAATACAGTTTTTAAATGATAATGTTATTTATTGTTGCAAAAAATTATCCAGTAACGACTGGGCCTGTGTGAAAATGTATTTGCCCCCGTAGTTACTGATTCCTCAAATCTATGGAACTGCAATGATAACGGGGTTCAGCTGGACTAGATGCAACCAGGCCTGATTAGTGCAAACCCTGTTCAATCACATCTACACTTAAATAGAACTTTTTCAGCAGCATGAAGTTGGTTAAAAGATCTTACTCAGTAACACACTGTGGCAAAGTTGAAAGAAATTCCAGAAATGATGAGGAAGAAGGTGATTGAAATACATCAGTCTGGGAAGGGCTACAAAGATATTTCAAAGTCTCTGAGACTCCAAAGAACCACAGCGAGAGCCGTCATCTCCAAATGGAAAAACTCTGCACAGTAGTGAACCTTCCCAGA
The DNA here is from genome assembly GCF_023375685.1 of Ictalurus furcatus. Taxonomy (NCBI): domain Eukaryota; kingdom Metazoa; phylum Chordata; class Actinopteri; order Siluriformes; family Ictaluridae; genus Ictalurus; species Ictalurus furcatus. Next base: position 24,908,835 of record NC_071266.1, read on the forward strand.
AGTGGCCGATCTTCCGAAATTCCTCCAAGAGCACAGCGACGACTCATCCAGGAAGTCACAAAAGAGCCAAGGACAACATCAAAGGACCTACAGGCCTCTCTCGCATCAATAAAGGTCACTGTTCATGTCTCCACTATCAGAAAGACTCTGCGGGAAAATGTCCTCCATGGAAGAGTGGTGAGGTGAAAACCACTGCTAACCCAGAAGAACATTAAGACTCGTCTGAATTTTGCCAAAACACACCTTGATGATCCTCAAACCTTTTGGGAGAATGTTCTGTGGACTGATGAGTCGAAAGTGGAACTGTTTGGAAGATGGGGTGCCGTTACATCTGGTGTAAACCAAACAGAATTACACAAAAAGAACATCATACCTACGGTCAAGCATGGTGGAGGAAGTGTGATGGTGTGGGGATGCTCTGTTGCTTCAGGGCCTGCACAACTTGCAGTAATTGAGGGAAACATGAATTCTTCTCTCTACCAGAAAATCCTAAAGGGGAATATCCGGGCTTCAGTCCGTAAACTGAAACTCAAGCTTAGCTGGATTATGCAGCAAGACAACGATCCAAAGCATAGGAGTAAATCCTAGTCCTAGAAGTAAGTGAAAGTCTGATCTCCAGTTATCAGAAACGTTTGGTTGAAGTTATTGCTGCTCAAGGTGGCACAACCAGATTTTAAGTTTAAGAGGGCAATTAGTTTTGCGCATGAGTAGTAGGTGTTTGATTACCCCCTCAATAAAATAAATCAATAAAAACTGTATTGTGCGTTTACTCAGATTGCCTTGGTTTCATGTTGTATTTCGTTTGAAGATCAGGATGGGGCAAATACTTTTTCACAGCACTGTATATAATGATTAAACCAACACAATTTTTTTATAAAGTACATCACGTTTATCACTCGTCATTCAGTAAACTACCAAAAAGTCATTTGGGCATTTTATTCAGAACCATTTCCCAACTTGTTTCTTATTTAGTGTGGGTCATTTTTGATATTTTATATATCTATATATATATATATCTATATATATATATATATATATATATATATATATATATATATACACATCTCTATATCTATATATATATATATATCTCCAGCTCACCATCATTGACTTTTACTGGACATTAAGGTCCAGGCAGATTCACAGTTGTGTCATATTCTTACCATCACACATCACCCATTTTACCTCTCATATTCACTATACTTTAGTTGGTTTTCTTGCAGTAATGTAAATAGGTCTACAGATGATTATTATTATGGGAGGGGGGGGGGGGCAAAAAAAAAATTCAAGAGTGCTTTGCAGAAATTTCCATTCTGATTTTTTTTTGGACTTTTCATACTTTATTACTTGCCTTGAAAATAAAAAGCTTCAAATGATAAAAGTGTCTTTAAATAGCCTTAATAAATAGTTTTATTATAATCTCTATTCAAGGTATACGTTCTTGCCCAAGTGTCTGGATTATTTGCGAGGAGGAGAAGAAAAAAAAAAAAGAAGACTTACACAGATTACTGCAATTCATGTTTTATTATAAAAGTCATTAACAGACTTCTCTGTACTATAAGCAATACACACACCACCCTGCAGCTATAAAGGAAACAGATTTGTGCCAGATCCATTTGTATTTAAAAAAACAGAAAAAAAAAAAAGACGACTTACACAGATTACTGCAATTCATGTTTTATTATAAAAGTCATTAACAGACTTCTCTGTACTATAAGCAATACACACACCACCCTGCAGCTATAAAGGAAACAGATTTGTGCCAGATCCATTTGTATTTAAAAAAACAGAAAAAAAAAAAAAAAGAAAGAAGGTGAACCATCAGGGTGTGTAATAAAGTAACGCAACACTTCTCCAGTCAGTGTGAAATGAGTGCAAAGCTTTATCAAAGCCCATCTGACTCAAGGCGAGTCCTGAGCTCATAATAACCACCATGTCTGTGTGGGCAGATTAGGATTCAGATTCTTTGGTCAGAGTACTCAAAAAAAAAAAAAGAGAAAAAAGAAAAGAAAGCAAAATTAGTGTGTGTGTGTGTGTGTGTGTGTGTGCACGCCGGTGTAATCGTGTGTAAGATTCATCTTGAATATATCTAGTGTTCTCTGGGGAGGATCGTCAGCCAGGCAATGTGGTTTAATGTCCGAGACTCGCCGTGTCCACCGATAAGGCTCATTATGCACTGAAGTCACATGCACACAGATAGATGTCTGCTTTGCATAGAAATAACCTCCTAATGACTATGTACATGTAACAATAAAGGGCTTTCTTATACAATATGGAAAGAAGGGATTAAGACGGGGGGGGTTTGGGGGGGTACTGTTATGGGAAACAATGACCGTCAGCACGCTGAAGCTGATTCTTTTCCTATAACAGTACGTCTCAAAGTGGTTTATTCTGCTTATACCACAGCAGTTTGGCAACGATTACAATTTCTTCATTTATTAACGGACGTCAAATCGCGCTTTTTTTAATTTTTATCCGTTTATAGTTATATGTACCATTGTGGAACGTCTACGAGACAAGTTAGAGAAAACAAAACACCTTCTGACCAATCAGATTCGAGAATGCAACAGTGCTGTGGTGCGAGACAAAGTTATCGTCCTTGACATCTTGAAGACCCCGCAAGACGTCTCTGAATTCGAACATTCACAGAGCATTCAAATCCCAACACGATAAGTCAATAATCGTAGTCCAATGTGGACGCAATATTCATTCCTCTTTCCTGAGGAACGTTTCAGTCTATTCGGTCCTCTTCCTCCCAAAAACAGCAGACATACTCCTGACGATGCCCCTGAAGCCGGCCGTGCCCTTCTTGAGCGCCCTGGCCTCGCGGATCAGGTCGAGCAGTTCGTGGAACACCATGAGCACGCCGTGGTACGCTTCGGCCGCGGAGATCTCGAAGAAGTCGCAGTCGGCCGAGAACGCCAGGAGCCGTCCTTCCTCGCTGGACACGGTGCGCCGGTGCTGCAGGTCTCGTTTGTTCCCCACGATGATGAGCGGGGCGGAGCTGGAGAGTTTCTGCTGCGCTTGGCGGATATGTTGGACCTGCTGTCGCACCACGTTGAAGCTGGCCCGGTCGCAGATGCTGTAGACCAGGATGAAGCCGTCGGACCACTGCAGCTGCCTGTCGCTGATGTGGCCCGCTTCTTCAGCATTCTGGGAAAGATGTGAGGAAGGAGTTTGAAATTAGATGCTGTGCTTTTGAGATTCGTGACATCACGCTGTATCGTCACGGGTGTCTTTACTTCACCTTCAAACCCAGACTGTCATAGGTTTCTATTGTACTCCGAATGATGTCTGAAACTAATTATTACCATAATCCTCTGATATTTGTTGATTTTTGCCTGTTTTTATTTTTTATAAATACATCGGTTTAATGGTCAATTCGAATGCCACCATTCCCGAGAGATGTGGCGTATTATGTAAATTTTCTCCTTCATCGCAGGTCTTGTTTGAGGGAGTCATCAATCCGCTGTTTTTAACTAACTTTTACTAACCGTCTTCAAAATCAAACAGCGAATAATTAAACAAGAACACTTTTGCAGGTTTATCATTCAAACAAAGTAAGAACTTCTCGTTTTTTTACTGAAAAGATTGAAATAGAACAAAAAGTACTTCAGATGAATCTCTGCTCATAGGAAAAGGACCTGGTGGCATTACACTCTTAAATAAAGAGCCCTTCTAGCAGGCTTTGTGTACTTAAGGTTTTGTTTGCTTTCGAAAAATGATTCTACTCGTCACCATTTCTAATACGGAAACACTCTGACGGACATGAATTCCTGTATAACCCTGATTCGACCAGTCAAAGGCTCCTGGATCAGGCATTAATCTCTAACTATGAGATGGACTGAACCATCCGTGTCTCAGAAGGGGGGAGACGGCATCCAGTATTTACAGGATGCAAAGTTCAGTCTCAACTCCCCGTCCCCACCTCTTCAAAATCCAGTTCGCACAAACAAACAAACAAACAAACAAACAAACAACGAGCTTTCTTACCTGTGGACAAAGTGAGTCCCAGATGTTGAAGCAGATATCTCGGCCGTCAATCTTATCATGATGACTGTATATGGATTCTGAAAGAAGGAAACATTTCTTAGTGAACTATACTGGGGAAATCTTGAACTTTATTATATCTGTAGAGCTTTCCAGAAGGCTTGCATGGAGTTTCGTGCTACTTACCTATAGAGCCGTATTCTCCAATGAATCTTCTAGTCAGGAAACGCACTATTAGTGCTGAGAAGATGAAAGGAGGGAAAACAAAATACATTTTCAATGACTAATGCATGTGATAATACACGTGTACATGGCGAGTCTCTTGCTACATCACATATCCTAAGTAACAATGTTGACATCCCATAATGCTAATCATTGCACACAAACTCACCAGACTTCCCCACTTTCTCAGCTCCGAGCAGTAAAATATTGGCCTCTATTTTGGGCTGATTTGTGTCCATCCTCTTGCTGCTGTAGCGGATACGAGTCTCCACCTGAACCACCATCTGTGAAGTGAACCGGACCCAAAGCCAGGCAGGTAACTCTGTGTGAAGCGCTGTGCCGCGCACTGGCGCTTTATATAAACTGAGTGGGTGTGGGTGGGCGTGGCCTCACGCTCAATGCCGACCAATCGGAACTCCGTGCGCGGGCTGATAGATTTACATATCCGCAAAAACGAGTCTTGTAGTGATTCGGAGTCGTTTAACTCAGTGATTCATTTTGATTCAGGCAGATATGCTTTAATAGTCGTACAGTGTGCCGTGTGGTGAAGGTCTGCGTTATAATCCACGGTCCGTGCGAGTGTTTTGTGATTATGTTTGTAATCAATCATAAGAACCATACTCACATTTTTACTACCTGCTATTTTCACCATTCATTATAAAGGCTTATTTTCACACACACTTGTGTGTGTGTGTGTGTGTGTGTGTGTGTGTGTGTGTGTGTGTGTGTGTGTGTGAGAGAGAGAGAGAGAGAGAAAGCCTTAAAAACCCCACTGTTACTTGTGGTATCATATTAAACTTGAAATATAAAATATATAGCACTTTTTTTCTGAGCTTGTAACAAAGCAGACTTTGAATTTGTGGTGTATTTTAAAAGAAGTAAATTATACTTGATTATAGACATTCTGTAGCTATATAATGAATGCACACACGTATTTTAATACTGTATGCAACACCCTTCATTTGGTCTTATAATAAATAAATAAATAAATAAACAAACAAACAACCACTTTGTTGCTGTTTCCCCCCCAAAGCATGGTGATTTGGCCGTTTTAAAAAACATGCTGAAACATGACCCATTTGGGATTAAACAGAATATGATATGAGGAAGAATTGAATCAAAAATTTTTTAGAGACATTTGACGAATCGAATGATTCGATTCAAGCGGGTCGGCACACAAAAGCGCTGTGCATTTGTCTGTGATTTAAGCTGAAAGTGTTCAAATATTCCAGTCTTTTGTTTTATTTCGAAATGGGGCTTCATGAGGATCATTCAGAGCAGCTTATAATGCATGAAACAGCTCCAACAGGCACTGAATAGAAAAGTGCACAGGGATGAGATAGGGCTGTTAGCGACTCGTTAAGTGTGCTTCATTAGCAATGCAACTCTGAACACAGCTGCAGAGACCTCAGGACAAGTTTGTACTTGTGTACTGATCCTAAAAGTATGAACTGCAGCCTCTCTGGATCAGGTCTGATCAGGTTGTAGATACAAACTGCTTATTTGTGCAGGGGAAAAAAAATCACCTCTATGTTCTATTCTTTGGAGATGTAGAGGCTTATTATTATTTTCTATTTAGAGATTTTGCGCCCTCTGGTGGTTGGTATAACTTGCAGGACAGTTTCCAAAAAGTGGGCAATATATTTGACAATATGTAGATTCCTGTATTTATAGATCACATCTAATACCAGTCTCTCTCTCTCTCTCTCTCTCTCTCTCTCTCTCTCTCACACACACACACACACACACACACATACATTTTACTAATATAAAATGTATAGTAATATTTGGAATGAACACGGTGTAATATATGTTCCTGGCACAAACACAAGGCCAAATGATTTTGTATTTATAAGCACTATTGGGTTATTCATCCAAGTCTTTTGTACACATTTTAAAAAATGTGAATTTCAAAAATGAAAAACAAAAAACAAAACAACCAAACAAAAAAAAAAACACCAAACACCTAAATATAACCAAAACAATACAAACAAAAACCCCAACCATCATCAGTCATTCAATGATCTTCAGTTAGCGCTTAATCCTGGTCGGAAGGGGGGGGGGTTTCTGGACTAAACTAAACAATAAAAACAAAATAATGGAAGTGAGATTTGTGAATAAACGATGAAATGCAGGATGTAAGTTAAGTGACCAACATGCTGAAATAAGTTTAAACTCAAAAAGCCAACTCAATGTGTTTATTACAGAAGTCTCGGCCACCACAGAAGATCATAAAGACGTGACCTCATTACAAAACCAAAACCACATTATATGACTATAAAGAACAATACGCATGTGGGTCCAGGTGCATTTTCTTTCTCCTTTAGGTGAATGCAGCATGTAATCTATATCTTTCATAAACGACGTTTAAAACTAGCTCCTCGCTAATCGGCCGTTTAAATCCGAGAAGTGATTTAGTGTCTGATCACAGTTTCTCTCAGAAAATAAAACAAAACACAAACCAATGACACACTGCTCTCACGTGTGGAGGGGTGGAGGGGGGGGGGGGGTTGTGCAAAAGTGCAAAAACATCAGCAAGAGTGATCAGATTTATTTTGTGCGGCTTTGAGTTCTCTCCTTCTCCGTTCCTCGGTTCTCCTTCCTCTGTACGGGTCTGTCAGGAGCGACGGGTGTAAACCGGTACCGAACACGCCGCGCAGTTGCTTAGAGAAGAAGCTCTGAAGATGTTCCACATGCAGCGCTTTCTGGTGGCACAGACGGACCGAACGCACAAACATCACTTCAAGAACTCGTTCGTCCGTCATTCATGAACGATCCTCGTATGGACACACACGACGACGTTTTTAATAACGGGATATTTATTCTCATAATTGCGTCTTTAAAATCAGGATCATGGGATGTGCCTGCTCTGAGGAGAAGCCACAAAGCTCCTTTAAATTCATTTAAAACAATAAAAAAGTTAATAGTGTGCTCTCTTTAGGAACATTTTTGATAATGATAATAATAATAATAATAATAATAATAATAATAATATTTCACCCATTTGAAGGCACAGGCTACGCTGCACATTTTTAAATCCTCTAAACGGTGAGATCCCGGTTACCTTTGAGGAACGGCGCAGCGTGTCGAGGAGAAGCCACAGGTCAGACACAAACTCCGCAGGCGTCCGATACGGAGGTGTGAGCTTCCCCAGCAGACGCCCTCGCACCAGAGTCACGTCCACGTAGCGCGGAGACGACGGCTGAGGAGAAGAAAAGCCACGTGACTATTATATTACATTATACAGTAACTATATGTATGTACTATCGTACAGTAACTACACAGTGGGGTCCACAAATCTGACACCACGTTAAAAGTCTTGGCATTTATTTATTTATTTATTTATTTATTTATTTATTTATTTCAAACCGGAAATAAACCAACAGAAGGCTCTTGACGTTTGAAAATGTCCGAACCAAGAAAGGGAATATTTTGAAGATTCGAACACTCGGGATTCTGCAGTATTCCTAGGTCATGGAGTGTTTTATTCCTCTTACGCCACCCTTAAAATTCCTTATTATTATAAAATACAACGAATTTAACATAAATTAAAAGAAAAAATAAATGCAGCTCATCATGGTATGGAGAAACATGAAAACCCTCACGGTCCTCTGCCCTGGAGACAAAGCTACAACGTGCTGACACTGGAGACTCCTTCCAAACCGCCTTACGGAAACGTCACCGTATCCACGATTACACCCATTTTTGAAAAAGCGTTCACGCGGAACACGGAACAATACCGTATTCGAAAAAGGGAATTAATATACGCCTATGATTTGTCCTGCTGCTGTTACAGAAAATTACCCCACACCTTCTGACTAATCAGAGCGAAGCTATTCTGAAGGCTAACCGTGATCCTCACGAAGCTTCTAGAAGTTTCCATGCTGCAGCGTTATACGGTGTTTATTCTCTATGAAAACAGGACGTAGATACTTTGTGACTGTGTGTGTGTGAGAGAATGTGCACGTGATCCAGTGGGACATCTTGGGCTTACCGTAGCCGACCTGTAGAGGGCCGAGCTGTGTTTGTGGCAGCTGAGAGACAGCAGCAGGTACTCGCATTTCTGTCATCGAGAATACAAAGTCAAAGCAAATAAAATGAATAAATAACTCAATCAGAGCTAGCTCAGCTAAAACCGAGGTGTCGCGTGCAGGAGAAGACGGGGCGTGACTCTCACCCTCTGCTCGTACAGACTGAGACACGGAGAAGCAGCAGGTTCCGGATCCACGTCCCAATCTCCGGTGTGAGATAAATCTCGGCACAGCACACACCGCCACTGATCAGTCCTGCAAGGGACAACCCTTAGAGTAACTGCACTGTATTTTAATAAGGAATTTTTCTTGCCTACTTACACCGACTGACCGCTTTATTAGGAACACCTTCAACTGTATTCGTGCGATCTTCCGATCGGCCAATCACGTGGCGCCAACACGATGCATTAAATCACGTAACTCAAATAACCAGTCGTTACAAGCACGGCGAACAGAAAAGCATCTCACAACGCGCAACACATTGAACCTTGAGGTGGAGGAGCTACAACAGCAGAAGACCACGTCGGGTTCCGATCCTGCCCGACAAGAACAGGAATCTGAGGATACTAGTAATAATAACGTCTAAATCAGGGGTGTTCAGCCCAATCCGGAAAAGCCTGTTTTACTCGTATTTCCTCATTCGGAAGTCGCTTTGGATAAAAGCGTGCGTTAAAGGAATAAATCTAAATGTGAAAGGGCCGGGGTGGGTGCAGGTTTTCATTCCAGCCAAGCAGAGGGCACGCCCGAGTCTACTGAAAGACGAGACCGACTGATTAAACAGGTCGAAAAATCAGGTTTGGCTCCTGCTTGAATGAATAATCCATCAAATTGATTGATTGAATAATTTTTCCTGCATAAATATTGACATAACCTTTGGACAGAGATTGCGTGTGTGTGTGTGTGTGTAGGAGACCCACTTGCTTAAGGAGATCAGTGGTAAGTGACACTCTCTGTGGAAAGCCCGTCGACACACACGGCACTGGATGAGTTTCCCCGAGATCCTGCAGGCAGCGCAGTGCTGTTTTTTCACCAGCAGGGGGCGAGACAGGCATCTGGGAACAACAGACTGAAGAGGAAATCAAGTTAAATTGAAATGAACACTCTACGTTAGATTATGAGCTAAAATGTTTGATAAAATAGAAGAAAATACAGATTATGTTTAGACAGAGAGTGAGAGAGAGAGAGACAGATTCTCAGGTAAAGCGAAACAGGGAGAGAAAGAGAGACTTGGTAGACAGAAATCCACTTAAATAGGTCGCTAGCATGCTAGCTGTAAAATAAACAAGCATGAATACCATTTTAAAACACTTATATAAAAATATATTAAACTGTAATCAAATGAACGCAGATCATTTTCTAATCCCCACCCACTTTCTCTGTTTCTATTTAACCAATCTTAGTGTGAGAGCGAACACGTTCTTGCTTGCTAGCTAGCTAACAAAAATGACCACTGGCTTTAACTACGCGAATAGCCGTTTTGTTTTAGTTAACTTGCTAACATAACTGTCTGTGGTTTAAAGACTTGACCTACTTTTGACTAACAAACTTGACTACTGCTTCATATCTTATGCTAGTTAGGCTAAGGTTAGCTAGCTTGCTAGCTCCTGGTTTAATGACATTACATTATATATTACTTACTTGAACTCTAGCTAGCGTGATACTAAAGATAAAAACCTACAGGAGAGGTCAGACTTGCTAAGCTTGCTTTGCTAAACTACTTAGCTTAGCTGGCAATGTTAGCACAGTCCTGTGTTTATGTAGCTAACTTAGCTAATGATAAGTAAAGTTGTTGTTTTTTTCCCCCTGTTACACATGCTCACTGTGGCTGTGTGGCTCGGTAAAAATCAACTGAACGTAAAAATGGCACTGAAAGGGAAATTTAAGTGGATTTATTTCCTCTGGGTTTTAGGACACGACAGACACGGTTTCGTTTCAGAGACGAGGGCCATGCGGATTACCTGTCCGTCCTCCCGGGCCGCACCGGAGGGAAATCCATCGCTATGTTTTCTCCGCACAACAGAGAAAGCAGGAGGACGCGAGGACGGATAATCGCGGACGGATAAACGGCAGAGTGAGATACGAGGCAGCCAGTCTCTGCAGGAAATGGGGTCAAATACATTTTTTGGCTTCATAAAAATGTACAAAGCACACACGAATAAACACGTAAACAAACCACGGACCACAATCAGACCGTCACTCACCTTCCCAGAGAGTCCAGGACAACCAGATCTCCTGTATAAGGAGTTATAAAACATGTCAGTGATGAAGAGTTTTATTAGACGTCCGTTCTATTTATTTATTTATTTATGTATGTATTTTTTTTAACAATAAGGTGGTATCATGAATTGTAAGTGTTGCAGTCATGACAAAAGGAACAACAGGCTTGGCTTGTTTTTTTTTTTTTAACGTAATGCTTCCGTTGACGTTTTTCCGGCCCTGAAATAAGCTCCGCCCCAAGCCAAGGCACGTCAGGGTTTGAGGGGTTTCAACTCTGTATATTCGTAAAATCTAGATTTCTTGAAGAGGGTAGAAATGTTTAGGTTTTGCAACATTAACGCAATAATCCTGATTTTGAAGACGTCTCGTCAACAGCGATACTGTGAGGCAACGATTTCTTCAAGATTTCACGATTCTACTGTGCAATTTCTGGCCCTGAAATGAGCTCCGCCTCCAGACAGACCACAGACACTCGGCTTCGCCCTGTTTTTCTTAAAAGGAAAAATACGAGTAATACTTTCAACAGAGCGTACGGGATTAGTTGGGGAAAACATTCAGGCTCAACACTGCAGACACCAGATAAGTCTAAAAAAAAAACAACGACAAACCGTCCCTTTAAACTAAACGACTTGGATAGGCTTTAAACAGATTGGGGCAATTTTAGGATTTCTACACTTTTTAAAAAATTATTTATATAACGCACAACACACTGTGCTAATGATCAACACACTACTGGTTAAACCAAGATGGCTTCCTCTTTGATATATAGTGCACTATCAAGTGGGATAAAACTTTATTATCTAAAGCCACATACTGTATATCCCTATATATGGAGTACTGACTCATTTCATATACAGTCCTTAATCCACAAATTTTCTCAAAACATCACGATCATCACGTATTGTCTGACTTTAAACCCAAGCCAACGAGCTAATCAGAATCATGCTAGGTGAACAGAGAGTCACTGATTCGTGCGTCATCTTATATCATCCCACAGGGGTGTAATAATAATAATAATAATAATAATAATAATAATAATAATACCAGAAGCGGATTATGAATGATTACAAAAATTAAATCATTGAAAACGAAGAACGATAATCGAGCAAGTTCCGTCACCAAATAATGAAACAAGCGGGTTGTTTGGTTATCGTAAATCTTAATACGGTTCTCATCTGAACGCAAACTAGAACAAGCGCTTATTCTACATCACCTTTATCATCTCGGATCTTTGTTCCAGGTGTACCGTTCTCGTCATCCTCCTCCTGTTGGGAGAAAAGCAGGACAGATAGAACTCTCTCGCATCCAGAGAGCTGACACGGGCAGGGTGCATATTACTGCCATCTAAAAAATACTGGTCTGATGTTTCACATTTTAAAATAAATAAATAAATCAATCCTTTCAGGCTGACCTCTATCTAGCTCGTCTTTAGTATGTATGATCACCGCAGACGGCAACTTCAACAGGTTCGCCTGGGCTGAGGACACGTAAGTGGTCACGTTACTGAGCAACCATAAAGCGTAAACCCCTCTGACTGTTACAAAGCGTTGGCACTGGAGACTCCTTCCGTCAATGTTAATTCCAGTCTCCATATCTTTTAATCTGTTTACGTGAAGAATCCGCCGTCCCTGTTCAAGTTGCGTATTAACGTATTAGAACGATGCGTTAGTTAAAAAAAAACAAACAAACAAAAAAAAACACTTGTAGCCAAGCTACTGGCAGAGCAGGCCGAGATCTTCTGACCAATCAGAATCAAGAAATCAACAGCGCTGTGGTATGAAACTCCACAGGAATAGCTTTTGTACGATTTTCTCTCATATGTTTACGGGTTGTTTTATAGTAAGTTTAAGAAGGTTTGCCCAGGAAAACGTGTTGAAGTTGTTTGTTCGTGTTAAAATAAACATACAAATGCAATAGACAGAGATTAGGCTAGAAACACTGGAGATTGCAGTGAATACACGCCACTGTTACCTTTAGAGGACAGGAGTGACCGCTCGAGAGTTCTGCGACCTCTACGGTCTCGGGTTGCTCTTTAACCGAGACGCTAAGAGTCGACGTTTGCGCAGGCTCCATCTGCAATGCGTTAGTCAGCGTGTTGATATCGGTTTGTTCTTTCTCGCGCTTGAGCACGTACTCAGGTGGACATTTGTCAGACATGGTATCGGTTAAAGTCTCTTCCGGAGCCTCCGCTTCCTGTAATGTGGTGTCGTCTTCGTTTACACTCTTTAGGACAGGGGGCAGGTTTTGATGAGTGGAGGAGTCCGCTTCACCGGCTCGGAGATCGGGTTTCGAGCTCGCCGCGTGAAAGCGTGCAGAAACCGGACTGATTGTTTTCGCAGCCTTGTTGGGATTTAGGAGGTCGGCTGAACCGTATGACTCGCAGAACAAGTTTCCTTCGAGATCTGGCTGTTTGGACTTCTGCGGTCCTGACTGATCTGGGTTCGAGTTCGGGGGTTGGGCTGAAGGATCAGAAAGCTTCACTTCCTGGTTGTTTGCGTCATTTCCACTAGGGGGCGCATTGAGACACGAGTCGACGCTTTGGATATTGGCGCCAACAATTTCAGGAGAACGACTGCGAGTCTGCACTCGAGCCTGATCCCCAGCTAGCTCGCCATCTTCCTGTAACCTTGTGGAAGGAACGCCAGACGCCACCTTTTCAAATGTAGGAATCGGCTGCATTGGGGTTTTGTCTGGCCACGTGGAGCTAGAACCGGGCTCTGCTTGGCTTGCACCACTTCCAGATGGTTCACATGGCGAAGTCTGAGCAACGAGTGACCCTTTATCCGAACTCGAGATGGCTTTACCGGACGACCGCAGAAGCCGAGGAGTGTCTCTAGGCTGGTACGGGTGATAAGACCATGACCGCTTCGATCCGGGCCAGTCAGAGTATCTGTTGTCTTGCGAAGATGACGACGAGAGACGAGCACGGATGGAGGAGTTCGGAGAAAAAGCCAGGCCTTTGCGATCGTCCTTATAACTTTTCCTCGGGCCGATCCGTCGCAGAGCGACAGACGGAAGTGAATCCTGACCCGTCATGGACGGAGGAGCGGTCTTCTGGACGTCTGGGGTGAGGATTTGGTTGGAAGCGTTCCCACGTTCAGAGCAAGCGAATGGAACTTCTCTGGCCTCGATGCACCCTGGGAAACATGTACCAAACACATACACGAAGCTCTATACGCGCTTTAAAAAAAAAACACACACAACCAACAACATAGCCCGACAGAGTGAAGTATTTACACGCTTTCAACTCAAAGGCTTCATTGGAACAGAAGTACGAGGATGTCTGTCGATACCTGTACTGAAATGACTAACCTACGTACTTCGTAATGGATCAGCGAGGCCACGGAACACGTCATAAGCTCCGTTTATGTTCCTGCTATGCTCGTTTTGTCCTTTATTTCATTTATCTTGATGTAGAAGTGAATCTGGAAGTCTCACCAAAGGCTTTGAGAACTTTCTTTACATTGAGCTCGTTGCTGTGGAAGTACAGCTCCATCATGGTGGTCATGGGAAATGCCGTCTGCTCTAACAGGCACTGAAGCTGACGGTGAATCTGAGTGGAAAACGTCACAGCGGGGCATATTTAGCACTCGGGTACCCGTTTAGGATCACATTACTAAATGAGAAACAGAACAGTTTACAGCCCATGTCCTGCGTGTTTTATCGTCCTGCACTCGTCTCGCACTTTATACAAGCCACGTAGAGGAATGAGAATAAAAACCCACTTGACTTAATATCTTCGCCTGCTATCATTTTCTCTCGAAAAGGCTGTGGTTTTTAAAAAAAATTTAACATCCACCTGTTTCTTGCAGGACAGGAGGACCGTGTAGTCCTGCGAGTCCAGAACTTTCTCACTGAAGGTCAGCACGTAGTCCTGCTTCCCCTTCAGTCTCTGGAGTATCGTCCTCCTCTCGTCGATCTTCTCTTTCTCGCTCCTGCACACGTCCTGCAACGAAGCCGGGGCGACGTAAAAAAAAAAAAAGGTTATTAAACAGGTACCCGAGACCGAAAATAATCCAGACGGCATGCTGGAATGCTAATCCACATCATGATTAAAAGTGTGTGCTTGTTGTACCTCTATCTCTTTGAGGAGTTTGCTTGCTTTCTTCAGGACCATGTTGCAGAGTCTGCCTACGGTATTTTTCACGTCCAGACGCAGTCGAGCTTGCAGCTCCTCCAGGTCCGACAGTCTGAGAGAGAGCGAGAGAGAGAGAGAGAGAGAGAGAGAGAGAAGGAAGAATGTAAGACTTTATTACTTCCTTTTGTGGGAACTGTCAGGAAAACGGTCAAACATGACGCTCCGTACTGCGTGTGTGTGTGAGAGAGAGACAGACATCGCTCCCAATATGCTAGTGAACACAGAAATCACGTAAAGCATCCCCTCCAGATGTGGCACATCTGCTGTGAAACCTTTAAAGAGCCTAACCGCCGTCTCATTTTTAAGGAGGTGAAAGTGTATAGCATAGTATAGTGTACATTTTCTATCTAGTAATTATTTCAATTTCCTAATATTACTACTACTAGGTTTTGGTTTTTTTTTGGGGGGTATAAGGTTGATTTGCGTCATGCTTTGTAAGATAAATATAAAAACAGTCCATTACCACCCCAAAGTTGATTATGTTTCTATACCGTCATGACCTGAAGTGTTTTATTCCACTTGCACCAAAGCATTTAACATTTTCTAGTTATTATACAACGACGTTAGGCTTTTTATCCGTTTCTAATTACGTTTAATGTTGTGGAACGTCCCGGAAACGAGTCTCGCTTACGTTATAGCGGCTATAAACGGTAAAACAAACAAACGAACAAAAATAATTCCCCAGCCTCTCTTTATTTTCTGTCTTGAATTTAATACGACTTTTCCGTGTCGTTTAAGGTCAAGTTACGGCTTTAACTCGGGACCGTTCCTGAAAGCGGAGACTCCTTCCAAAAATGTTAAATAAACCTCTAATTAGAGAAAACTTCACCACGTCGACGACCGCGCTCGCATTTTAAGCCGTTCACGTGGACCGTCCCTGGGTGTGCAGTCACTATAGAAACGACAGCGTGTTTGAAGGAGTGTATTAATACGAGCCTGTGAGCTGCCGTCGGAGAACATGATTTATTAGTGCTGAGGTTTAAAATGGTTCACTGCAAACCCACCTTCCCTGCAGGTTATTTAGACTCTTCTGGACACTCGGGCTTTTCTGCCGCACCTTCTGGAGCATCTGGCGGATCTGTTTCCTCTGCCTGCCCACCGCCTGGTGACTCAACTGCAGTCTGACGGAGATAAAATCAGGTTTAGCGGCAAACTCGAAACCCCATCCGGATTGTACTTTATCATCAGGCACACCGACAGACCGCTGACAATACATCACGCGAACGGAGTCGTTTCCCCGAACATCCTCGTAACGTCTTCCTGCTATTTTAGAGATGTTTACAGTCTGTCTGTTCTGTTCAAAACATGTATTGGGCCTTTAACATTCATAAAACTACCTTAAAATCCCCGTGAGATCAAAATGGAAGTTTTGTTTCGGTTTTAGCATGACTACGTGTCAGCCTTAAGGTTATCGATAAGCTAGTGAGCGCCAAAACAATGACGCAACGCATTTAGAAGATATACGCGTTCGACATTTAGTCTCTTTCTACCACCGATACGGATCGACAATTTTGATGACATCATCCTGCACTTCAGATTTTCTGTCCAGTCAAACGCTCTCTGGAATGTGAAGTGTCCCGCCCCCACAACGTTATAAAAACCCGTCACACTAACCGTCCAGTTAGTCTTAGCTGAATGCTACTGGCTGTTTAAAAAGGGGGAGGAGCCATTCGAAACGCCCCACCCTGATTTCCTGTCTCAGTGGAAATGACGTCAACACATCGAATAACGCCGTGCGTTTCAAGGCAAGGACTTTAAAGTTCCGAGATACAATATCTCCAACTGTAAATCACCATTATAACAACCGAACAATCATTCTATCCACCCTACACACGCACGAGGGGAGAATAATCCACCACGCTGTTATTTTTTATTACGCAATCAACGGTTCCTACAGGTGATGCGGATGAAGCGGTGGACACTTCCTGCAGATCAGTCGGTCACACATCAGACAGAAACTGTTGATCACTTCCTGCTCATGGATCCGACACATGACCGGCCTCGGAGACTCTACAGACAAACACACACGGGAAGATTTATTAGAACACATTACACCACCGCGCCGACGAATTCTCCATTCTGATTGGTCGGAAGGTGCCGATTCATTTTCTATAACAGCAGCCCACGGGTTTATCTCGACTCGCAGGGCAGACACACGCACGATCGATAAAAAAAAAAAAAATCAAACCATCGTTTAAAGAAAATCATAATCGTTTATGTATTCTGTAAGGACATGTTTATTTAGGATTTATGAAAGGGGTCTCCGGGGTTAGCGGGGTTACTTTTGCCTTTAAATGGAAAACTGTTTTAATCCTTACACGTTTATATTAAAATATAAACATGTGTAAGTGTTTCTTAATCAATCTTAAAAGACATCTCGAAGATAACGAAGACACAGGATAAGGATGGTACACTGAACTCCATAGAGAATAATACGATGTGAAAACACGAGCAGTATCGGTGTGTACGAGTGTGTGTGTGTGTGTTATGGCGGAGTGTGTGAGCTGACCTGGAGTTGCAGTATGGACATAATGCTCACGCGTGTCTTCAGCTCTCTTATGAGCTGCCACACACACGGCGCACAACTTGTCCTGACACTCAACACACCAACCGGATATGGATGGGTCATCACAGCTGCTGCACTGTGTGTGCGTGTGTGTGTGTGTGTGTGTGTGTGTGTGTGTGTGTGTGAGAGAGAGAGAGAGAGAGATATTAAAGTTGTGCATTAGGGATCGTTTACATTTACCCGGATACAGCTGAGCAGTTGAGGGTTACGGGTCATGCTCATGAACCCAACCATGGCGGCTTGGTGGTGCTGGGATTTGAACTCATGATCTTCTGAGCAATACCCCAGTGCCTTAACCATTCAATCAGACAGCTTCGCCCTTAACCCTACACTAAGTCACTCAGGATTAAAGTATACATTTGGGATATTCTTCCATGACCAAATCCTGATTTTCCAGTATTAAGTATGTTCTCTAACAAACTCTGGGTTGTTTGTCCAGGAACACATACTGAGATCATGCGACATTGTAACTGCACGCACAGGTCCAATCCATTTAACTGATGACAAACAGAACACAGCAATGGGGGCGAATACTTATGCAAGACGTATGCAAGGCCCTGTCCAAGGCTCACACTCACCTTATTACCTTCACGGAGATTGACGTGGTGTTCGGCCAACGAAAGGTTACTGATGACCTCATTCGCGTCGTATTTCTCCTGACAAACAGGACACACTGTAAACAAGCAAAAAGTAATGACACCCTTGAGAGATTTAAAAAAATAAATAAATAAAAAACACACAAAAATCCATGGCGTAAGAATATGAGAAACACAGCATATGCACATCATATACATTAATCTTTAATTCATTCAGACAAGCGACGTGCCTGTAACTTTCTCGGACACGGCGAAGCAGCAGACGCACAGGGCGTGCAGGCAGGGTAACAGCTGCGGACTCGTTTCAGGACCAAACATCAAACCGCACGAAGCGCAGCAGGCGAAACCCTGCGAGTCCATCTGACCAGGTGACGTTCCTTCATTCATCCCTCGACCAGGTCTGTAAAGCACATAAGAAGTGGAGCGTCATTCATTCATTCACCATGGGGGGAAAAGTCTTCAGGGTGGATTGTGGTTTCTTGGCAACGTGACAAGACCGGGTGCATGTTTTCTTATTAACTTCAAGAAAGACAGAGAGGGGAAAGAAAAAGAGAAGCTGCTGAGGGAACGACGGTTTACTGCTGCTAAAATGTCAAGAACAACACAATTTTCTCATCAACCAAAAACGAAACGCATAGAAAGAATCACGCTGTTCGTGAGTCAATTAAACGTGTAAATATTGGCGAATGCCTGTGGTGTAAGAGGAATAAAAAGCCTCTTGCCCAGTGTTCCCAGGATACGCCTCAGCTCCACCATGACCTGGATGAAGCAGTTACTGAAGATAGATGAATGAATGAATGAATGAATGAATTTTACACGTAGAAGAACACTGTGATGTTAGGAAACTGCTCTATAACTAAAGAGCTACTGTATGTTTAAGTGAACACATCAAAACCCAAACATTACACATGAAGCTGTAGGACATCTAGGAGCTCTTACTAGCTGAATGAATGAATGAATAAATAAATAAATAAATATTCTTATTTTAAACAAATCAGCAGAATAAAACTATCACACAGCTCTGCATGTGGGATTAAAATCAAAAACTTTATGAGCTGAAGATGAGAAATGTGGCTACACAAATCCTCCTCTCCCAGGTCTGACTATTCACTCAGTCTGTATTCATGTACGAAGGATGAATCTAGGATATAAATCTAGGATATAAATCTAGGATATAAATCTAGGATATTCCTCATGTTTCTTTGAATAATATTAAGAAACTTACAGGCGATAAAACCCCAGCAAACTAAGCGTGTTAGGCAGCTTGTCTCAACAGCCAATCACAAGACTTGGTAAGCCCCACGTGACCCTCTTCATAGGGACGTGGGGAGTCATTAGGTGTGTTCAACTTCGGCGGCGGATTCGAAGCAGTGCATGCCGGTTATAATGTTTGTTGCCAGCGCAACCGCTTGTTCTTCCTCTTCTTATTATTATTTTGTTTTAATGTCGGTTGGCAAACCACTAAAGGTGCATTACCGCCACCTACTGGACTGGAGTGTGGGCAGTAGATATGCAGGAAAAAACAAAACAAACTAATAATAATAATACCAAAACAATAATACGTAAATAAAAGAAAACAAAGAGATAAATAACTATATACTAGATATTCCTACTAGATTACTAAAGTCTCTCACTTATCCCAGTATTTTTTTAGATAGTTTATTAAGGGGGCGGTGGATTTTCCCAGATGTTTTCCCCAGCAAGTTCTCTAATGTCATGTTTTACCCTCTTCTTCTTCTTCTTCTTCTTCTTCTTCTTCTCCTTTTTAAAATTGCAATCTACCAAATTTTTAAGTCGAAAAAGAAAACATCCTCTTCTCTGAGTTGTAATTCAATGTTAGTACTATTTTTTTTAAAATAATAATAAAAAGCCAAATCACACCAAAATAGTTTTTGCGTAAAGACAATCATAACATAAACGGACGATGCTCTCATTTCCGCCTTTACAGAAAACACATTTCAGGTCGATATCTTTACAAATCTTTGCAATTACATGCTTTACAGGATAAACATGATGAACAATCTTAAATGGTACCGCTTTCATTTTATTGGTGATACAAAAGCGTCTGGAGATTTTAAAGGTCTCTTTCCGGCGGACATCTTGAAACTGTGATCTCCAAAATCCAGTGGCTAAAGGAACAGTGCAAATATGGCAAATTGTTCTGAGATCATTATTATTCTAATTTTTTTTTTGTCTTTTAAATTTATACCATCCAGTTTAATCCAGTTATATTATTCCGAGGGAATGGCATCGATTACCATCATATACTGCTTGACAGGAATGTAAAATAAAAGCAAAAAAAATGTTTTCCTTAAACCAATGAACTAAAAAGAGAGAGATATTCTGGTGTATAATGGGTTTATTCTTCCAAATTAAGCATTTGTGAGGGGAGGAACTGTGTTTGTATGAAATCATCCACAGTAACAGTGCCTGTTTATGAAAATTGGAAAGTTTTATGGGAAGCTTGTTAATATTATAATAACAATTAAGGAGAAATTCGATACCACCTACTTCTCCAAAAATAATATTATGGATATAATACCATAATTGATCTTTGGAGCGAATATAGCTTTGTATCCATGTAATTTTAAATATATTTCTATATTTAAAGAGCGCTTGCATGAGCTCTTCTTATTTTTTCGGTTGAAATGTGGATAACAAACCCAGCATATATAACGGCATACCGCCACCTACTGTACAGGAGTGTGTAATATCAGGGTTTTACATTCTTCAGACACACTTTCTTTGGCATCGCCTTTCCCTTTTCTCATTTAATTTCAGTGCCCTCTTTGCAATCTCATCTGCTTTCTCATTACCCTCTACACCAACATGAGCCTTTGTATGCTTCACATCATTGTAAATATTTCCAGCAGTAAATCATCTCTAGATGTTTCTTTCGAGCTCAAGCTACTAAGAGCTGCAGCAGCGTCTGAACAAATTACGACTCCCTCAGGCCGTACCTCTTCTATCCATTGTAATCCTAGGATTACGGCAACTATTTCAGCTGTGAGTACAGAGACTCTATCGTGAATTCTTTTGCGTATGACAGCATGAAACTCCGGTATATACACTCCTGCTCCTACATGCTCACTCCCTGGGTCTTTAGATCCATCAGTAAATATTGGCATGTAATTAAAAGAATTCCTTTTCACATAATCATGGACCAAATATCCAATATTACCTCTTCTCTCTTCTGTTCCACAAGATGAAAGGGTACTGGGAATATCCATGGAGGGATACAGTGTTTGGTCCATAGTCTAACCTGTTTAGACCGTATTCCTCAGCTACTGTATGAATATTCCAATCAAATCCTTGACCTTTTCTTTGTTGTGCATATTCCCAACAATCACACAGCACCTTTACAGCAGGCTGTTCCTCTCCAGATCCTTTCAACTCAACCCAATATGCCTATGATAACTTTGAACGTCTTAGATATAGTGGTAACTCGACAACATCCACCAGCAATGCATTAGTAGGCGTGGTTTTAACCGCACCAGTACTGAGTCTTAGCACTTCGGAATTTTGTCAAGTTTTTCCAATGCACTTTTGGCTGCTGCGCCGTATACCATACACCCATAATCAACACCCGGCCGTATTGAGGCCCTATAAATATCCATAAGTGATGAGAGAAGTGTCTGCTCCACTGATCTCGTGAGATTCGGTACCTTTTTACATTTTGTTTCAATCTGATTAATATGATTCCTCCGTATATGTTTCTCATCAAACCACAACCTAGAACTCTGTTCCCCTTTCCATGTTTTGACCATGTCGTTTGAGCTGTACATTATCTGGTCTTTCCTTTCCTTGCCCTCGCTTCCTTCCATTGATAATCAGTCAGGTTATCCTGACTGAGATGGTTTCTTAGAGTTCTGAACGCACGCTTTCTTTCTTTAATAGCGTTATTTTTATTATTATTTTTTTTTTTCACATTCGTCGTTCCACTACGAAACTGTTTTCTTTCCCCCCCTTCGTTGTGCTCTTAGGAATTTCCCCTCTTCATCGTGCTCCTACGGACGTTCAAGGGGACGTTCACAGGACGTCCAGCGGCCAATCGGGACGCTTAGGGGACTTTCGCTGAAATGAACACATTCAGTAGCGTTATGACTTGATATCCTCTGACGTCCTCGGAACGTCCGCCAGCGAATGTTATAAACCGAACCGAATGCGGACTTAAGTGGACGTTCGTGACGTCCCGGGGACGTCCCCTGTTTGCTGGGTACGTATATAACGCTTGACGGCTCCGTTTTCAAATCGTCGATGATCGGTTACATCCAGCCGCGGCCGAAGTCGAACACACCTATTCATTCCTACTCATATTTACATCTATACATCTTTATACAGCCATACTCTATTTATTTATTAGATTTTAAGCAATTTATTGAGTGAGCTTGATGCTCACTGTAAACACTTAATTTATTGAAAAAATAGAAAATAAGAACTGCAAAGGACAAAATGGTGACAGAACGGTGAAAGAGCGCCTCCTAATGTTGTTCTGTCCATTACGCACAGTAACTCTGGGCTTCTCAAATACAACTGTTTGGGCAAATGAACCCAAACAGACGTTATGAATGGTCTGTGACCCCAAGCCTTGACCACGCCTACATCTTTTACATTCCAGATGTATAATATACGACCACTGTAACATTTGAACATTTTATTATGTTAGTAACATACATACGTGGAAAAGACGTGACTAAAAACCAAAGGAATATTCCTTGCACCGACTTACCAGTCCAGCGGTAACATCCAAAACATCCCCGTCCATCAGGTTTACAAGTTGAACTGTAAAATGTTTAGCAATTTTATGCACAGCAACGTTTAAAAAAAACCCCCACTTTCCGCCACCGTCGTGATTGTTGTCATGATCTGCACCTTAATTGGACCTTCCGACCTCGCATACAAAAGTATTCCCTAATCCCTAAACTCGAACTGTAATAGGAAAACTAGTTAGTGTTAGTATTCAATATTAAGGGTCTAGTGTAGTACATAAGCACGTGATTTGAGACACAATGCTAGTTCGTTTAATAACGTGACAGTTCTAACTATTAACGCACGAAATCCACGTTCAGTATTTCTAATATTAATTGGTCAGATAAATGAGTCAAACAAAAGTGAGTTTCTTTTACGACCCCACGTGGTGTCACTTTTATAGGGCGCCATTACTTTTGTTTGAACTCAGTGGCTAGTCTTACGTGTTTTACTTTCACGGATTAAGTTTTAGATTGTTCTCTTTTGAGTCATTGTGCCAAGACTGCGTTTTATCTTAAATTTGATTTAAGGTGAGACACTACAGGTAAATCTAGTACTATTTAAAAAACAAACCAAAACAATAAATATCTTTGCCAGTCGATTGTTTTTTTTTTTTTTAAACTGGAACGTCTTAAAAATGAATAATTGCTTATTCAAATGAGGCGGTATGGAATTAATATGCATAGATTTGCATACTTAATAATAATAATAAAAAACATAGATTTGCATACTTCATTAACCCCCCATAGATTTGCATACTTCATTAACCCCCCCATAGATTTGCATACTTCATTAACCCTCCATAAATTTGCATACTTCATTAACCCTCCATAAATTTGCATACTTCATTAAAACCCACACAGATTTGCATACTTAATTACCCCCCATAAATTTGCATAGTTAATTAAACCCCCCATAGATTTGCATACTTCATTAACCCCCTATAGATTTGCATACTTCATTAACCCCCCATAGATTTGCATACTTCATTAACCCCCCATAAATTTGCATACTTCATTAAAACCCACACAGATTTGCATACTTAATTAAACCCCCCATAGATTTGCATACTTCATTAACCCCCCATAGATTTGCATACTTCATTAACCCCCCCATAAATTTGCATACTTCATTAACCCCCCCTAGATTTGCATACTTCATTAACCCCCCCTAGATTTGCATACTTAATTAAACCCCCCATAGATTTGCATACTTCATTAACCCCCCATAGATTTGCATACTTCATTAACCCCCCATAGATTTGCATACTTCATTAACCCCCCCTAGATTTGCATACTTCATTAACCCCCCCTAGATTTGCATACTTCATTAACCCCCCCATAGATTTGCATACTTCATTAACCCCCCCATAGATTTGCATACTTCATTAACCCCCCCATAGATTTGCATACTTCATTAACCCCCCCATAGATTTGCATACTTCATTAACCCCCCCATAGATTTGCATACTTCATTAACCCCCCCATAGATTTGCATACTTCATTAAAACCCACACACATTTGCATACTTAATTAAAACCCCCCTCATAAATTTGCATACTTCATAAAACCAAAAACCTCTTCACCTTGTTAGAATAAAATGTTTATCTCATGGTGAAGTCACGCTCAAATGTAAAAGCCTTTTTGGTTGGAAAATCATTTCTTTATTGTTCCTTCGTCATCATTCACTCCTCTTCATCTTTGCTCTGGGTTCTCTGGTTTCCTCCCACCTCCAAAAAAAACACGTCGCTACGTGGACTGGCGGCCCTAAATCGCCCCTACGTGCGAATGTGTGTGTCCGATTCACCCCAGATGCCCATTGTTCCAGGGATTCACCGCGACCCTGATCGGGATAAAGAGTTTACCGAAGATAAATAAAAGAAAATAAACAGTTAGAAATCCTTCTGCATATGGATCGTGTATACTTTAGACAGGTATGTGATTAACTACAGGTTCAAAACAATTCTTCCTCATCATCCGGAACACTTATTTCTACAATAATACTTAATAAGCAACACTAATTCTGGCTTGAACTACGGTCGCGTGCGTCTCTCGGAGAGGAAAAAGGAAACTGTATTTTACAATTCGTCTACAAAACGAAAAGGAAATCAGAACGCTGAAGCGATATCCAGTGTGTGCGACTTGTAAAGTACGTAACGAGGTACGTAAAGATAAAGGGCATCGGAACGTTATTTCCTCGGCGAAATGAGAACCGAACAAAAGTGAAGACGTTGCTCATGAAGAACGCATCAAAACTTTTATTTGTAAAAAAAATTCTAATAATAACAATAATAATAATAATAATAATAATAATAATAATAAGTTTATTTATGAATGAAAAACAAGTGCTCAAAGAGGGACATTAAATCATTTGTTCCAATATAGTACATCCTCCAAAGTCATCTTTTCTTTTAAATCAGCCACACACACACACACACACACACACACACACACACACACACACACACACACACACTTATCCACATTGACAGAAATTCTGGAGAGAAAACGTATGATCTATAATTACAGCTTGACTTAAGGTCAAATTATGAAAATAAGTTAAAAAAAATTTTAAAAAATAACAAATCTTGCGAGTAATTAGTAACCTTATATCGCTCGACAAAACTAGGCTTTGGAACACTTCCTAAAATACTGCATTCCGAGTATTCCTCTTTCATACTGACGAATAACGACGACACCTTGTTCACCAGATTGAACGAGTTCACGCTACATATCGCTTTCTTTTTTTTCGCTGAAGTCACAGCCGCGCTACAGAAACGGCCGTAAATCAGTTCGCTGTTAACCCAGCCCTGTCAGTTCTTTCTTAGTGACTCATCAGTAAACACCTAAATATTTGTGAGCTACTCGCTAGCTTGGGCGTTACATACTATGAAGTATTTATGAGAAGCCAGATACGCGAATATTAGAGCGAGAGGTTGTTATCGTCGCAGTAGCTACGCGTCGTGAGCGAGCTAGAAGTCACGGACGAAAACACGATGGACTTTTAAATGCGAGTAAAAAAAAGTACGTTAACTCAACGTACACAAATTAAGTGACGTACACTCACTGTCCAGTTTATTAGGAACACCTTTAAACCTGCTCGTCATGCGTTTAATGAACTCGTTAGGTCATTTTCGCCTTTTTCCAGTGTTGCAGTTTGAGAATCCCGGGCCTTCCGCAGCTTCAGGTTCCTGTTCTTGTCTGAGACGAGTGGAAGCTGATGTGGTCTTCTGCTGGAGTGGCTCGTCCGCGTCAAGTTACAACGTGTTGTACGTTCGGAGATGCTTTTCTGTGCACCACGGTCGTAAAGAGTTTACGCGTTGCTGATTGGATAACTGTAATGAGCAGGTGTCTCTAATAAAGTACGCGGTAAGTGTATGTCATGATTATTTCTCCAGATAGAACGGAGTAAGTTATCGTACAGGAAGTAAGCAATAGTACGTTAAATAGTTGGTATGGTTAGGCAAATGACTGAATGAATGAATACATAAATAAATAAATCAGCATAACTAATCGATAAATTCACTGCTTAGCTGCAGCTGAAACCCTTCCAGATGTTCCTTTAGTCTCTGCGTGACGTCTCCACCCACCAGCGTGGCTCGGACGTTTGCCTGCTGGTCATTTTTCAGCGCGGTATGACTCAGCCCCATGTCGTCGCTCTGAACGTTTAGCCCGTCTCCTTGTTCGCTAACCACGTGCTGCAAGGTTTCTTCCGTCACCAGTATCGAATGGGTTTGCTGAATGGAGCCTTCTCCACCAATCCTGCTCTTCTCTTTGGTTTCAGAAGACACAGGAACCAAAAATACATGACACATCCCATCTCCTCCGTCCTCGCTCTGGGTCACGCCGATGTCCGTCGTTGACGTATCTGGATGGAGAAGGCCCAGATCGGGTTGCAGGAGGTGGAGGTGCTGTAGCTGAGGCGAAGAAGTGACGTCTTGGAACGTTGCTGTGGATTGCGTAGGTCCAGAAAGTGCATGCATCTGCAGGAGCATTTCAGGCTGAGGGTGAAGAAGGGTAAGCTGCTCAGGATTGATGTTCTGATGCACGGGAGGTTTCGATTGGCCCTTTGATTCTCTTAACACGCTGGACATGTTCCTTCCTCTTGCTCTTCTGCCTTGGAACGCTGTGCTTCTCTGAGATCCCGCTTGATCCCTGCCTTCTTTGGCTTCCTCGTCCTCTCTTCCTCGTCCACAATAAAAACAGCAGCCTTCCTCGTCTTCCACGCCATCCCTCAGCTTAGCAGCGTGTTCCTTCCTCCAACTTTCCTCTGTAAGAAGCTCCATTTCTTCCCCTGTGCCCTCTATCTCACTCTCTTCCAGCCCTTCCAGACCCCTGTCCTGTCCTGGTCTGGCCAGCTTCCCACTCTGACGAGCCCGACTCGACCGAGTTTGGCTTTCATGGCTCTCCTTCCTTCGATCTTGAATTTGAGATAAAGTCTGCTTGAGTCTGCTCTCTTGGAGGCGCAGCATTGTGAGTCGGAGACGGTTTTCCCGGCGACGAGCGGCCCTGAGCAAACGCAGCGCCTTTTCCAAATTGTCCGTGGCTTTCTCATAGCGTTTCCGCCACTCCAGCGGGCAGAGCTGCGCGTAGCTGTGCTCCTTGGCAAGGTAAAAGCCGGGAGGTGGAGGGAGGCGCCTCATGTAGCGAGACGGGGAAGGTGGAGTAGTGGGGATTTCCGTGGGTTGATCAGGTGCAGATTCTTGTAAAGGTAAAGATAATGGAGCGACGTTTTCATTTTTATGTTCTTCTTTGGTTATCTTGACGCTCTCAGCTTCTTCATGTCCAACAATGTGTACCAGAGCCACTTTAATCTGGGTCTCCTTACTGTCTGAGCTCTCTTTATCAGCTCTGGTCGTGGTGCTGGAGAGAAATTCATATCAAACAAGCATGTTCAGACAAATCAGTGTTCTAAGAGTTAATGTTTCTTATATACGCAGTATATCATCATCGACAGGAACTAAATGATAGGACTGATCCGTTGCTACAAATACACACAGTCATCTGTAAAGATCTCCATTAAATACTAGCAGAATACTACTGTGTGTTTCGCTCCTTCTCAAAAGGTGAGCTGTTTCACCGAGATATGACGCAACGTGATTCAATATTGTGCAGGAAGTTTAATTAATGTTTAACAAAATAGATTTGGGGCTGTGGGAGGACACCCCTCCTTCACCTAGACGGACGGACACAACGGCCACGCCTCTTTCACAGAGACCGACAGGTCACTGGGGCTGGCACAGAGGCCACGCCTACTTCATATGGGCTGACACAGGGGCCACGCCCACTTCACCGAGGTTGGCACAGGGGCCACGCATACTTCACCGAGGCTGGCATGGAGGCCACGCCTACTTCACCGGGGCTGACACGGAGGCCACATCTAGTTCTAAGCAGTTTATCTGTGTGTGTGCTGGAGCTGAGACGTACCTCAACTGTCTGTCCTCATTCTGTGTTTTTCCTCTTCCTCTAGAGGATTTGCCTTTATGCCCAGAAGGGATTTCAACCAGTGTGGGCACGGCATCATCTTTCAGTCTGCGATATCCGCTGTAGGATGAAAGAGTAAGATAAAACAATATCAACACCTCCATGTTGAGTATTCTGACTTCATAAGTCACGTTTTCAGGAGCCTTAGGTGCGTTTCTTCAAGAGGAACTAGGATAACGTTTTAGTTCTTGCTCCACTCCTCTTTCTCTTCCGTCTCTCTCATTCACACACACACACACACACACACACACACACACATTCTGAAACACACACCTGACTCCGGAGAGTTCGAAGCTGTCGGGGGTGAAATGTTTGGAGCAAAAATAGATGTAGTCGCTCTGAGGCTCCCAAAGCCCTTTTCCTCCGGGACCTTTGCGCCGAGCATTGACAATCCAGGTAGTACGGCGAGGGTTTCCCTTCTTTGGCAACCTAAACATCATTAAAATCAAATGAAAAGGAAAAAAAACAAAAGCATATTGTGCCAGCATAAAGACAAAGACTGTTTCAACTTTAAAGGGAAACTCCTCCCCAAAGCACATTAAATATGTTTATATTGAAGGATTTCTGATGTGTTTAGTGATTCTGGTTGGTGCTGTATTTTCGCTATTCCTGTGAGACGTTAGCAGTTGTGTGCTGCTCTGATGTCACATGGAGACGTTCAACAAGACGTTCAAGGCGAAGATGTTGGCGAAAATGCTGCTAAAGCGCCGCTGCATCGCTCTCTTTAGGTAGAGGTGAAGCGAGGGATAAATCCCACTGCACCACTGGTAGTCAAAACACGTGTTGGGTAATGTACGCAACTATTGATCAAAGTGAAAATAGACCAACATTTCGATGAAAGAAGTTTCCATGGAAACCCCCGCCCCTCCAAATCAGTTCACATGAAGGTCACACGCTTGGGTGGATTTTTCCTTACAAGTACTCGCATTAAAATCTATTCGTATCAATTCAGAAATGAAAGACATAAGTAAAGTAGCAGCTCTCACTCACCTGTGAAAGGTGACTCCAGCGAAACGAGCCTCTTTGTTGTCACGTGACTTGCAGCCAGTGACAGAGCAATGTCTGGGCATCTAGAGGAAAAAAACAAGCAAAAAAACAAGCAAAAACCCCCCCCAGTATGCCTAAATTTAGTTTAACAGAACAAAATACTGACAGTTTTAGTGTCAGTTACGACACAATAGACAGTCCCTCTAGGATTTTGTGATTTTCGCAGACATGAACCAAATCAGGGAAACTCCGCAATATTCGGAGGAGCTCGCAATTTTTCATAATTACCGCAGATATTCTGCAGAGCCAGGTCGAGACGCGTCATGTGACGTCATCACGACACGCACTCAGCCAAAGCCGTCTCGGATTCACGCGCGTCGAACGCGAGTACAGCAAAAACGGTCTCATTTACCAACAAACATCTCGTGCGATTGCGATTTCGCGTCATTTTCTACAAAATCAAGCATTTTTGGCCACAACAATCACAAAAAAAAACTCCTCTATGGACTGAATAGAGAGATATTTCTGTACATTATATAATTACGTACGTTAATTAGTTTGGTATATTCTTTACGCCATTACTGGTATGCTCGGGCTACGGATGTAACAACCCGACGATTTGGATCAACTCATCCATGCAATGTTTCTTTTCTTTTTTCTTTTTTTTTTTAATAAAAGAATTTAAATGAATCCATACAACAATCATAAATCAACTGTTATTGATCGCAATCGAGTATAAAAGCGATTCTTACTGAAGAAAGACAAAGAAGTGGTGTGTTAAAAAAATGATTCATATTTTTAAACTGATGTAGAAATAATTCACCTGTAACTCTGACAGTTTTAAAACAGTCCATCTCTGCGTCATTATTCGTAAATTAATGCTAGGTCTGCCCCAGATTCTGTGGCCACGTATCAGTCCGAGGCTACCGAGTCATATTGGATCGGGGCAGATCCAGTGGTATCGTCGAATATCGAATCGTCGCCCTAAGAATCCAAATTGTATTGTATCATGTGGAAGCCTGAAGTTTACACAACTAGTCTGTGTTTTTCAAGACATTCTAATTAAAAACTGCTGCCACGTGTGTGTGTGTGAGAGAGAGAGAGAGAGAGAATGTATTCTAAATTTGACATAAAACCTGATATTCAGCACTGCGCCTTTAAATATAGAATACGCATGCGCAGTAACACATATTGCGTACTTCTTGCGCATTGTTGATGCTCACCAAAGCAGCGTGTAATATTTTCCTCCACGTTCCCCGGCAGCTTTTTAATCGATCTCGAATAAGTATTTGCTCGTTTCCACGTCACGGTGATGGACACGATCTGTAGCTGTAAATGCTTACCAAAAACACCTGTGATTATTCTGAAACCCGGTGTCGTTGCTAGCTGCGCTGCAGCACTGTTGTGTATATGTGTACACACATTACTTTCATATATTTTTTTCCCCACCCTTCGCTTTAACGTCCCGTTACAGAAATTTGAGTCTTTGAACCGCAGTTGAAATACAATACTCGCCATTTTGTCTGTAGAAGCGCATTTATAGACTTACCTTTCGACCTCACGAAGATGGCTGTCTTCTTCTTCCTTATACAAGCGCAACATGCAAGCCAGCCAATCAGAGTACGAGCTGGGCGTGACGTCACGGGCAGTCTCGCAGCAGACACTTTTTTTTTTTTTTTTTTTTAATCCAAAGCGATTTACAAACGAGGAAATACAAGCAAAGATTTATATAGCAGTGCTGTTGAATTCTGGCTTGTGATTGGTCAGAAGGTGTTGATTAATTTCCTGTAGCAGCAGCCTTGACAATAGTGCACCTGCCAATCACAGGTTTAAATCACTGCACTTGTACTCATGTTATCGTTTCTATCGGAACGGCTCATTTTTTTAGTAT
The DNA here is from genome assembly GCF_023375685.1 of Ictalurus furcatus. Lineage (NCBI taxonomy): Eukaryota > Metazoa > Chordata > Actinopteri > Siluriformes > Ictaluridae > Ictalurus > Ictalurus furcatus. The sequence continues at coordinate 24,939,705 of NC_071266.1, forward strand.
TAATATAATAAATGGATTTATGAACCAAGGAATAACGTACGGCGAAGATACGACGAAGCTCTCTGGAAGGGGATGTTTATTTAACGTCGTCGGAAGGAGTCTCCAGTGTCAGAGTTTACACGTTGCGGTTTCTCAGTAACGTGACAAGCCGAGGTTTTACGTCCTCGATTCGCTTCAGTCGAGGGGAGAAACGAGGCGATTGAACGAGTGTTCATAGCTGCTCGAACGTAACAGGACCTAGCTATTCTCGCAGACGTCCCGCAACGTCAGATGTAACCGTAAGAGGATAAAAAGTACAACGTGATGATTGTTAATCAAATAAATTCGGATCATTGTCAAACTGCTGTCCACTTTAATGCGGTAACAGTGACTCAGCTTCATAACACCGTCACCTCGTTGATTGTTTTCCTATAAACAGCAAGCCCCTGGATATTTCATTCCTCACTTGTTTACGCTTTGTGTGTGTACTGTAGTGGACCGAGAAGTCCAGCAGGTTTCACATCGCTGCGTCTGTTGATGTATCTGGCGGTATCTCAGTAGAATTGAGACCAAAACTAGGAACATCACAATATTGAAGACAGAAACAGGAAGATGATCATGGTTTGGCTTTAATTGTAACACATGTTTCAGGTTGCCATTTCATAGTAAGAGGAGAATTTCAAAAATATAAATATGAGAAAATGGTGTCAGAACAATACGTCCGAGGATGTATGAGCGGATTAGAGAATTTTAGGGCACTCGTATACACTAGAGGTCAAAAGTTCGGACCGGAATGAGTAAATGTCATTCGCTTGGCTTTAAAGGGATTTTTAATAACGAATCACTTGGGAACGTGTTGTGACGTTATAATGCCCAGAGATCAGTTTATTTCTGAATCAAAAGGTCTTCATGTAGTTCTCTTTCGCAATTTAGGCGGAATAAAATATTCCGGACGCTTTTCTCGTTCGCGTCATCGTTCCGTATACGCGTTATTTCATAGTGTTAACGTCTTCGTTATTATTCTAAAATAGTAAAAAAAAAAAAAAATACAAAAAAACGAGCAAGGGTGCACAAACTTTTGACTGGTAGTGTATTGTAAAAACAGGAAGGTGAGAACAGTGTTATTACACAAACACACTTAACACGTCACGAGGCATTACTAGTGTTACATGTAGAAAAGCGTTCAGTAGCAGTGTACTGATTTCAGTTACAAATATTTTAGAAAAAAAAAATAGACTTTTTTTTTTTTTTTATTGGTTTATTTTTATTATTTTTTAATTTTTTACAAAACTCCAGTTTCTCATGATTTAAAGTGATAGTACAGTTTTACGCTTGTTGTTCCCTTTAGACGGTGTCTACTTTTTTTTTTTTTGGTGACAGCTGGATAAAATGGCTTGAAGTCATGTTGGATTGCATCAGCAACATCATCAGGCGGAATATTCACTGGAATAACGTACGGTTAGTGTCGTGAGAGAGAGAAAAAACACGATGCTTAAATGAAGCGCGATCGAGAGAGAGAGAGAGAGAGAGAGAGAGAGAGAGAGAGAGTATGTTTTATTGGCTAGAAAATGTGGAAATCATCCCTCCGTGTTGACCTAACTGAAGAGCGGCGCTCACAGTAGAAGGCAGGTGCATTTGGACACTTTCTCGTGGCTCAGCAGGCCGAACTGAGACGTAGCCACGTTTTGGATCAGGCTCCAGAAGTGTTTGAAGGATATTCCCTCTCCATCCTTCACCCCCATCTGCTTCAGCACCTCCCCGAAGCCTGCGTCCGACCCTCCGGTCTGAAACGGGAAGAACCAACGACAGGACTCTTACTGTTAGTCACAACACCTTATCGTTTCTATAGTAACAACTTGCACAGGGACGTGTACGGTGGGCGGTGAACATCAAAAAAAAAAAAAAAATCTAATTGTTGATATGGGTTTCTGTTTAACATTTCTGGAAGGAGTCTCCAGTGTCAGCGCTTTGTAACAGTCAGAGATAAAGCTGTAACTTTATGTAAGGAAATCATTTTGTTTATGAATTTTGTTTATGAACGTTCATGAGAAAATAAAATCCTTAAAAAAGGTCCCGTGTTTTACTTTCTTGTAAATGGTTTATTTTCTTTCTTTTCTTTTCATTTATATTCTTTCTTCCTGTCTTTTCTTTTTTCTTTCTTTCTTTACTTTTATGTGCTTCTTTCATTCCTTCTTGTTTTTTCCTTTTGTTTGTTTGTTTATTTTTCTTTCTTTTTGTTTGCTTCTTTCTTTCGTTTTTGCTTTTTCCTTCTTTGTTTGTTTGTTTATTTCTTTCATTCCTTCTGTTTGTTTCTTTCTTTCATTTTTCATTTGTCATCCTTTCTTTACTTCTTGCTTTCTTTACTTTTGTTTGGTTCTTTTTCTTTCTTTCTTTCTTTCTTTCTTCGCTTCATTCTTTCATTTTTGCGTTTTTTCTTCTTTGTATGTTTGTTTGTTTATTTATTTATTTCATTCCTTTTCTTTGTTCATTTGATTTTTGCTTTTTTTTCTTTCTTTCTCTCTCTCTTTCTTTCTTTCTTTCTTTCTTTGCTTCTTTACTTTTGTTTGTTTGCTTCTTTCATTCACATTTACTTTTTCCTTCTTTGTTTGTTTATTTTATTCCTTTTGTTTGTTTATTTCATTTTTGCTTTTTGTTCCTTTCTTTCTTTCTTTTTGTTCCTTTCTTTCCTTCTTGCTTTCTTTACTTTTTTTTTCTTTGTTTCTTTGTTCTGCATCTTTTCCTCAGTCGCTCTGGGTTAATTTTTATTTATTAAATTTGATTCAATTTTAGATCAAGTTTTATTCTTATTCCTGTAAGCTCTACGAAATGTATAAGCCTCAGTGACCTTTTATAGCCGTACAGAATGAAATTACACGACGTCCGAATAACTTTGTTAAAATGCATGAAATTGTCCCCAGAACACACGACAAAACAGACCGTAAGTTCTTTTAATAACACAGACGAGCGGTTTGTGGAAAATATCAGAAATAATCTACAATAAAATAATCTCTGCGTTTCGCATGACAGATCTGGAGTGTAATAACAGCCCCGATTCTATACTTTACTATACAGACCTGATCATATAATGATTCTCACATTTCCGTCCTATTGACGGCTCGATTCCCTGAAGTGGGTGTGCCTAATGAAGGGTTAATAATGGAATCATTAAAAGAGTGGCAGATGTAAAAGGATGTGAAGGTAACAGTAAACAGTAAAAGTGTGTAATATTTTAGCGTAGGAGTGTTTCGATGCGAAACTAACGGACGTTCTTTAGTAACTCAGCAGTGAATGTAAATAAACGTGCTTTGTACTGTAGGTTAACAGAAATCTCATGCTCGCTCCTGTACCTCGTCCCTGCGCTGCGTGAACTGATCTGAAATCTGTGTTTCTGTATGGTTTCCTGTTTCCTGCCACGGAGTATTAACAGTAGTCGTATTGAATGTCACATTGAAGTGAAGTTGTGGTTTTATTCTGTTGGTTTATAAACCTGTTGCAAAACCAGCTGGGTTTTTTTTTCCCCCTTTTCCTTTCCTTTCCCGAAATTCCACGTTAGGCCCGAGGCAGCCTGCCGAAACATGAACGGAAACGACAGGCTCTGACTAAAGCAGCCCGAACTCCTTCCTCTCTCGGTTCGAGCCGTTTCCACCACCACCGTCTGACACGTGTTCGAATCGACTGAACCGAGGAAAGAAATTTTAAAAATCTACATAACAAAATGACAGCCAGGACCGGGTGGTTTAGAGTTTCCTAACAGGGATCTGCGGCCACACCCTGTGAGTGTGTGGTAAGAAGCTGGGCGTGTACTTACCTTGACGAGGTTGGGCAGCTGCGAGGAAAGGAGATTCTTGAATTCATCTACCTTGAGCGTGGAGCCTTTATCACCCGAAGCAGCGTGGAAGTTTGTGACCAGAGTGTTGATGGCCTTCTCCAGGTCTGAAAACTGAATGAGAGAGAGAGAGAAAGAGAGAGAGAGAGAATTTATCCTCAATTTAAAAAAATAAAGGAAATATATATATATATATATACTCTTACTTCTCCTCATAGATTGAATACAGTCTTAAAACTATTGACATTCAAAATCCGGCGCATCACCTACACGCCCATACCTGTAATACCTGTAAGTCGAGCCACGGCAGCCCCGCCCCCTACACTCTTTTTACCCACAGACACACCTGAGCCTGAAAACACCGCATCCTGCCATGCAGGGAAACGACAGGGCTGTTTAAACCAGTCGCGCCTGGTCTTCAAGCCTCACGCACATAGGGGTCGAGTCAGTTTAAGACCCGCTAGAGCTCGTTGAAAGAAGCCGTACCGATCCATAATCTAACGATTAACACGCGGCGTTTTGCCGGAATGACACAACAGTCTGTCTGGGGCTGTAACCGTATGAAAGGTTAATACAGTTCAAGTTATTGCAAGATTTGTAGGAAATCTGCAGCACGGTGTCATATCTGTCCCTAGATTTGTACGACTCGATTGAAGTTAAGGTTTGAGGTTAAACTGTCAGATGAAATAAAAGTCGCCTGGTGTTTTTCCAGCCTTGTCCACGTTGAGTGATCCTGTGCCATCTATAGCTCAGATTCCTGTTCTTGGCTGACAGGAGTGGAACCCGATGTGGTCTTCCGCTGTTGAAGCCCGTCTGCTACAACAGCTCACGTTTTGTGCTCACCACGCTTGTAAAGTGGTCTTCCTGTCAGTACGAACCAGTCCGGCCGTTCTCATCCGAGCTCTCTCATCGACAAGGCCTGCAGAAGCGGATGTCTTTTTTGTTTTTCGCACCATTCCGTGTCAACTCTACGGAGTGTGGTGCGTGGAAATCCCAGGGAATCAGCCGTTTCTGAACTACTGTGCCCCAAACAACCATGTCTCAGATGCAGACATGTATTCAAGGGCAGTGGTGGCTCGGTGGTTAAGGTGTTGGCCGACTGCTCAGAAGGTCGTGAGTTCAAGCTGCCATTGTTGGGCCCTTGAGCAAGGCCCTTAACCCTCAGATGCATGAATGCGATAAATGAAAGTCACTCTGGATAAGGGCTATTCTCTGTCAAAAATACAGTGAATGTAAATTTGACATGCACACCGAACGACCAGGCGTACGCGTGTTCCTAATAAAGTGGACACGATGTGCGGATTTCGATTGCGAAATCACGTTCGGTCCTCTCTTTATCTAAACTGACTGAAACACCCCATATTCTCTGTGTTCTATAAAGGAATGCAGATGAACTGATTGATTCCTCATGCTTTCCGTTTCCACACACTCTCACACACACACACACACTCACACGCGTGCACACACAATGGAGAGACGCCCAGTGGAGCATATGGCCTCAATTAACATGATTGGTATGAATTCAGCAAACGCACAGGGTCACATCCACTAAAAGGCTCCGAGACCGTTTCACTGACACTCCTTAAACCACCTCATCTCCATGCCATCTGATCAGCGCTTTATTAGATTTAAAAAAAAAGAGTAAATGTAAAAAAAAAATTTCTCAACACGCTCACACACACACACACACACACACACACACACAAAACCCCCCAGTTACGCAGATGAGAATCCCGACAGCGCTGTTCGTGTGCACGGTAACACTGATCCTCAGAGTTATGAGTGAGGTTTATCTGGTCCAGAGAGAATTCCTGGCATGCCTACTGCGGTAGACACGTAGCTAATGTTGACGGAAAACCGTGCGCGTTCAGGATCTGCGGTCTTCTCCGTAGCGTTCCGAAGACGATCCTCGTTAATAACGTGCGAAAAAATCGTTCTACAAAACTCGAGCTGGCATTAATGTCCGAAAAGAAAAAAGCAAAAACCCTGACATGACAACTGCGTGTCGTTTCTCGGATCTGGTAAACAACTTTCCGTTTAGCAAAGCAACCCGAAGACCCGTCGATCTCCAGGTAGACGCTCGTGTTTTTTTCTTCTCTAAAACGCACGCGAAAAAGCAAAAGAAAAGCCATTACCTGTTCCGCCATTTCAGCCGCTCCTTTCTCCTTCTCTTCAGCAATTTGGTGCTCGACCTTCCTCCGTTGCTGTCACATCTTGGCTGAGATCCTGAATCCTCCCACTCAGGGCGAAAAAAAAAAAAAAGTACAACCCACCACCTACAGTGTCAGTGTGCAGTGGAGGAGGGGAGAAAAAAAAAAAGAAAAGAAAGAAAAAAACCACTCCTGTAATTCGATGCTTGGGGACTGTAAAGTGGACAGGGCGGAGATGAGTGCATAGTCTACTATTTTCCCTTCGCTCTAGTGTTCCAGAGCAGAGCAGAGGACACACACACACACACACACACACACACACACACACACACACACACACACACACACACACACACACACACACACACACACACACACGCGCGCATACAGAGTTCCTCACATCTGGAAACTCTCAGCAGAAAGTTGGAACACATCTCAGTTGTTGTTTTGACAAGAACAGACTGACTGGAGCTGGGGATCTTTTGTGCGCTCGGAAAACGCCCGTCAGTTCGAGTTTACACCGAGATCGCTCATTAGATTGCGCAACTTAATCAGATGAAAGTCTTATTAATGATATTAAAGCAGATTCCGTTTCTGTGGCTTTATATCTGTTCGCTGGAACAGGAAAAAGACGCAGCCTGACGACACGAACGAACTACATGAAGTGCAAACGCAACACGTTTGTAAAACTGGTGAAGAGTTTTGTCAGCGTTGAATCGACCCCAGCTAGGCGGGGCTGGAAAGGAGAACGGTGTCCAAACTGATCGCAATGTCCCCGCACCCACACAATCGCAGGCTTGACAGTACATACAGGATTTCGCAGAGTTGTTGCGGTCTAAAATGCGTTTTTTTGTGGGGTTTTTTTTTTTGCAGGAAACTACTTGAATTGGCTAGGATGTTGGACTTGTGATCGGAAGGTCGTGAGTTCAGATCCCAGCAGTGGTGGCTTGGCACTCACGACCTTCCAATCACACCTTGAGCAAGGCCCGTAGCCGTCAATCGCTCAGTTGTATAAAAAAAGTCGTTCTGTATAAGGGCGTCTGCCGAATGCCGTCGACGGATTGGCGAAATCGCAGGTGCTTTTGCGGCGATGTTTGTTGATAAATTTGACTCTTTAGCTGTGCTCACGTTCGACGCATGTGACTCGAAGAGGCGCTTGATGTCGCCTGACGTGTCTCGGCTCAAATCGGCGGTAATTTTCGAACGATTTGGAAGCTACGCTGAACGTTGTGGAGTTTTCGCTTGATGTTGTGTTCGTGTCTACAATCGCGAAATCCCGGAGTTACTGACTCGATAATACGAGATCCTGTAGCGAAGCAGAAAAACTAAAACAACCGCCACGTAGAATACACTGTCAGAGGAAAGGTTGAACGTTTACGGAGTAGTTAAAGCTCAAGAAACTGAATCGAGTTAAATCCTTAAGAATTAGAAACTGTAAGCAATGAATAACAAATCAGAGATAAGCAGATTGTTTGGCATGTTTGTTCGATTCGTAGTCGCCTGGACACGTGCATTTAATAATAAATAAATAATAAATAAATGCACGTGTCCAGGCGACTATGAATGGTCTTGCTCAAAGACCCAACAGTAGCAGCTTGTGGGCTTGAGATTCAAGATCACAACCTTCTGACCATAGCCCAGATCAGTAAGCTGGGGTCAGGGTGCAGGGTCAGCCATGATGCTGTCCCTGGAGCAGACAGGGTTAAGGGCCTTGCTAAGTGGCAGCTTGGCAGCTTGGCAGCACCAGGGCTTGAACCTCCAACCTTCTTATCAGTAACCCAGCGCCTTAACCACTAAGCCACCACTACCCCCATTAGTGATGAGTAGATCTAATGGTCTTGCTCAAAGACCCAACAGTAGCAGCTTGTGGGCTTGGGATTTAAGATCACAACCTTCTGACCATAGCCCAGATGTGTTCACCAACCATATACCTGGAGATCCATCTTCCTGATGACTTTAGCTTAACATCTTTAGCAACCATAATCGTGTCCACCTGACCATCTAATCACTGCCTTAAGAAGTTCTTGATCAACTAAACCAGGTGTGTTAGATTTTGGATTGTCGAAGAAACCTGCAGGAAGGAAGAGGGTTGGTGACCACTGCTCGAGTCTCTGTGGCGCCCCAGACTGCAAACAAGATCATCGGCATCCAACAAATCAGCACGAAAAGTCCTGCCTGTCTGTAGACCTGTCAATCATGTTGCCTGTCATCCAGAGAGCCTCTCTCTTTTGCACTAGCATTCACATGCTCTAACCAAGGGGCTAATGTTTGTTCATCGCTAGTCGTGGCAGTTAAACGACATTCTGGTGTCTTTTTCCAGCGTGTATTTGTTTTTCAGGTGGCACGTGAAGCGTATTTATGACTCAGCAACTCAAAGTACAATACTGTACCTCCATGAATGTAAGATGGCGATGCTCACTTCATCACGGTCAGCGATCCAGCCAGCAAACGCGGTTTAAATAAACGAAGGCTAATGCTAACAACTCTCCGGGTCTTATTACACATTCATGGCGTGGCTTTGGAGGATTAACTGCACGTCTTCTGTTCCCATGTTCCGGTGTTTCAACTCTGAAGATGATTTTTTAACCATTTCTGGTTACATTTAATGTTAGGAAATGCCCACTTTAAGGTTTAATCAGCTGCGTCACACGACCTTCTCACTGATTACTTTCCTAAAACAGCACACCCTCGGGTGTTTTAGTTCTTGCTCCACCGCTTGTTATAATGATGAGAAACCAAGTTCCCGTCATGTTGTTTAGAATGCTAGGGTGTGATTGGGGGAGAGTTCGACGTAATCATGCAAGTAGCATTGCAAATGAAGTAACAGTATAATGAGCCAGCTGGCATTAGTGGAATTAGTTTAGAGAACCAGAGAATGGGATCAGAATATGAAGAAATAATCTTGTAACAACGGTGTGTGTGTGTGTGTGTGTGTGTGTGTGTGAGATATTGGATATAAAGACTGTAGTGGACTACATCATGCACTTTGGCTAGTTTGCGTCTTTAGGACTCTCCAGTTACTCTAACACACACACACACACACACACACACACACACACACACACACAGGGAGTAATCCTAAAATCCTACACAGTTCGACTCAAACGTTTGCCGAGCCCAAAAGTCTGGCACACTCACCCTCGCACGTTTAAACGCTCGATCTTGTGCAACATCATGTATATTACACACAAAAGCTACCTCGCTCTACAACTTCTGCGCAGTTATTTTCACACAGACCGCTTTCATGCTATGACAGGTTTGTGACACACACACACACACACACACCCACACACACACATAGTGGGGTGCAGAGAAATACGTTTCAGTTACACCCCCAGGCAGTCGCCGTGCTCAGGATCAGGTATGAAGTGTAAATAGAAATGTCGAACAGATTTAGTAAAAAGGGTTCGACTGCTTTTAAGTGTAACCGTTTTCCGAAAGCCGTGACGGTGGATCTGAGAGCAAATGGCTCTCAGAAAAAAACAACTGAACGTTTTCTCAGAATATTCGGAGTTTGAATCGGTTTCAGACCAAGCAAGATTCATTTAGAAGGAAGATGCGGTGGTGGAAGATTGTACTGATCTAGACGTCGTGGTGGCTTTGGGGAAACGTTCTATGAAGTATAATGTCTCCATTGCATGTATCTAAATCACAGGGAAAGTTCTAGTATTTTACATTCTAGTTAAAGTAAAAACATGCAAAACTGCATTGTGAGATATGGTCTCCGACGAGAGAGATGCCAAAGCAACCGCATCTACGTTAACATGTAATAAATTAAACTAGTTTTTTTTTTATTTAAAAAACCCACTTATTTATTTTTTTTAGTCAAAAAAAAACCAAAAAAAAAAACATTAAAAAAAGAGGTCTGACCAGCTGTGATGTAAGATTAACTTGTATTAGAATGATGGGAATTGAAGAGTATGGAGAAGGAAAGGAAGGGCTCATGAGCCATTGCATACCACATCATCTGTCAGACATGGTGGAGGAAGTGTTATGGCGTGGGCGTGTACGGCTACAAATAGAACTGGGTCACTGGTGTGTATTGATGATGTGACTGCTGATAGACGTATCAGGATGAGTTCTGAAGTGTATAGAGCTTTACTTTCTGTTCAGATTCAATCAGCAGTCAAATGCTGCAAAACTGATAGGACGACACTTCACAGTACAGATGGATAACGACCCAAAACCTACCACGAACGCGACCCAAGAGCTTCTTAAGGCAAAGAAATGAAATGTTCTTAAATGTCTGATGGACTCGAACCCAAGTGAGCATGCTTTTCACTTACTGAAGACAAAACCGAAGGCTGAAGGACCCACAAACAAGCAGCAACTGAATGCGGCAGCAGAAAAGGCCTGGCAACGCATCTCAAGGGAGGAAACTCAGTATATGGTGATGTCCATGGGTTCCAGACCGAGAGCAGTCACTGACCGCAAACGATTTGCATCCAAGTATGAAAAGTAATCCTAATATTTACAATTACGTTCGTTTGTCCAATTACTTTCGAGCCTGTGAAAATGGAAGGAGTCTGTAAAAATAAAAAGTCTGTAATTCCTAAATGGTTAATGCAGTATTTCTGTTAAACCCCTTGAATAACACCTGAAAGTCGACACTTCAATCGCAGCTCAACTGCTTCACTTCAAATCCGTCGTGGTGGCGTACAGAGGCGAAATCACGAAACTTGGTCTTGCCGCTGTCCGAATACTTATGGACCTGACTGTGTATATTGGTGTATGTTTGTTATTCAATAGCACATATCGAAACCATGTCAAAACAACATCCATCGCATTAGGAAAGCTAACATTTAGCTAACGAACGCTCGATTAAAACACCTTTAAGCAGAATAACTGTGTTCGTCGCGGTGTCTGTTGAACTGGCTCCTTGTTTACTTCAAATGATATTTACAATAAGCCTAGGCAAGTTGAGAAACTGAATAAAAAAAACAAAACATTTCTATATTGTTTCCGGACCAGAATTCTGACCAAAGCTGGCATTTTCTTTTTTCATTTTTCCCAATTTTCTTTCAATTTATCAAACCCCATCCGCCGGCCAGCTTTACAACGGCTACCACGTGAGGAAACGGATTCCTCCGAGATACGTGAAGCCAGCCGATCACATCTTATCGATTCTGCTGCTCGGGCTGCACCACGGGACAGCGTAACACCCTCAGAGGAAACCTCTATCTGCCCTCTTCCGCATACATGCTCTCACATGTCCACAATTGGCTCGTGTCGAATGCAGCAAACCGTGAATGCTGTTCTGTTGCGCCACTCGGGAGCCCCAACACTGGCTTTTGACCCTTCAGCTTGATTCATTCCTTCATCTAAAGTACGCGCTTTATCCTAGTCAGGATTTGGGCGGATCCAGAGCTTGGATCTTGGGAGTGCTGGGTAGGACACCAGTCCATTGCAGGACACCATGCACACACATGTTCATACCCAGGGGCCATTTCGAGTCACTGTTCCACCTAACGGCATATTTTTGGGAGGTGTGAGGAAACTCAGGAAACACCCTGGAAACGTTGGGAGAACATGCACAGGAACTCCACACATAGTTATTTTCTTAAAGTAGAGGTTGCGAAGTACAGGCAGAAGAAAAGAAAAGAAAAAAAACATTTTTGGCCGGTTGCCAGAATTCAGCTACAGTGACATCCGCCAGTTTTTCCAACTCAAGTTGAATAACTGCATAGTGACAGTATTACAGCTCAGAATATCTCCTGGTTTTACATTATTGCAGGTCAGAATATCTCCTGGTTTTACAGTATTGTATAATAAGTATCGTAAATAGTTTATGTGCATATTTTACAGCATGTACTTGAAACAGATCTCAGCGTACTGAAAGGAGCGACAGTAATTACACTGGGGAAAATTCACTTGCTATCACACTGATGACTCTCTCATTCATTATAATACTTTACTGTTATTAAAACCCGTCTCTCTCTCTCTCTCTCTCTCTCTCTCTCTCTCACCCTGTGTCTATGCCATTCCTAGGCATGCTCACACAAACACAGAAATGCTCATTGTGTGAAAATGTTTTGTACAGGATATGACTCAGTGAGTCTGGATTCTGATTCGAGTCAGGCTGTTGTTCAGCTCTTTGATGTGTTTGGTTGTCTCTGCTGTTTTAAAGGAAATTCCACCAATTCTATTCACACAGTTTTATCATGTCCTCTACCACGGGGCGTGACGGTGTATTGGTATGATGCCATCAATATATCGATAACATTATGCAGGCGTTTTTCATCCCGATACCCAGTCCATTTTAAATAACATTAAGGTGATTGGTTTCGGTGATTTCGGTGGTTGAGCCCAGCCAATAGCATCTGAGTAAGTTCATACCGTCTATAACGTCCATCATGGACAACCTTTCTCCAAGCCGCCAGAGCGCACCCTCCCCCAGTTTTCAATCACTTCCTTGGTTATTCTGCTCATTTCCTGTTCCCACATTATATAAGCACATAACCCTTAGTTACCTCGCGACAACATATAGAAAGGAGAGTCAAGGTAGGTGCGAGTATCACCAATATACCAACAGCTCCTAAATACAATTTTACAAAATGTAGAACTCAAAGGGGTTTTTTGGTTGTCTCTTTGGGTGGACCCTTAAAGGTTCTATGTAAAGTGTATACCTATGAAAGAGTGGGTTGAAGTAGAGCCTTTTTAGGCTCTACTTAATTTTCTAAGTCACCCTTTTAAGAACCCCTTAAAGAACGTTTTCTCTAGTATAGTAGCAACACTTTAAACAAACATAGTACAGATGATGTACATGAATGCTATCCGAAGGTAGCTGCGTGCAAAGGTGACGTGATTGTTCAAGCGAATATAATAATGTGCATTTTATACAACGACAACAAAATAAAACTTCCCAGAAGAGGAAAAATGAAATATGCTAAAGTCAGCACAAAATTATTGTGAACGTATGTTTTAAATCCCCTTCGAAGAAGGAAATGTTTGAAATCTGGCTCGAGTTAAGGCAACAAAAGATTCGAAAGAGACTGACGCCATTGCATCGACAAAGGAAGATGCGAAAATATGACGCTCAGAAAGATGACTCTCACGGTGACTGGAGAGCTTGGAAGAAAATTCCAGAGATCTCAAGACTAGATATCCATACAGATCAATTCACACACACGGTCAGACACATTCCTCGTGTACACGTCATTTGACTCGCCACTGCTTTTGCTAGAAGTGATGGATCTAAAGAGGAACACTAGAAGAGTTCTCCGCAGAACACGTTGTTCATGTTCGTATTCAGTACAGAGACGTTCCTCACTTGCCACACACACTTTGGATACCTGACTCATAACCGAGTCAGAATGTGTAATGTGTTACTTAAACTCAAAAGCTCTTGCTCTTGACACACAGCTACAGTGTTTGTTTCAGCAAAGCCACATGACAGACACTAACGGAACAAAGCTGAGGAATGTAATAAAGCACTCATGTAGAGAACATGTGAAGAATAACATGAGGGAGAATGTGGAGAATAAACAGTTGTTGCCTATTCATCTGGACGAGGTTACCAGAACCAATCGATCCAATTCCTCCTTTAACACTGGCTATGGAACTAATTCATTAAAGCTAGCAGTTATCAAACCCTTGATTAAAAAAAAAAACAAAAAACAACCTGACCTCAGCCCTTGTCATTGTAGCTCAGCAGTTAGGCTTATACTCACATAGGAATAACCTTCATAAAATCTATCAGTCAGGATATATGCCTCAGTAGAGTGCTGAGACAGCGCTGGTTAAAGTAGTAAATGACCTGCTACTGAACTCCAATCAGCGTTGTTTCCTTGCGTGTGTTGCTTCATTTTAGTGCAGCTTTTGAGACCATAGATCGTAATGTTTTTCTAGATAGACTAAAATAAGTGTTGGACAGCTCTGTCCTGGCTCAGGGCTATATGACGGACAACAAAGTTTACGATATCAACTTTACATAAAACAGTACGTAAAGAACATTAGACACTAAATGCTGAGTAACTACTTAATTTCGACAAGACAGAAGTACTTCTGCTAACAGGCAAGTAGAAGTAAGCTTTGTAATAGCAAGTCTGGATGGCGTTACATCATGTGCAGCTGGGCAGCATGGCTCCTCACTGCTGGTGAGCTGTCGTGGCATGATGCATCACGCACTCTGCCAGAAGAGAAGAGTGATTCTCACCGCTTGTGTGCCAAAGCAGTGCAACCCATGGGCATAAATATTCACGAGTTCGTTTACATATGCCCGGTGCTCCAGCTAGTAGAGTCAAGCTGATACGCATAAGGGGCGGGGTTTTTAAATGGCCGAAACACTGACGTTTTTACACAAAAACGGCGAATGACTTAACTGCTTAATGGTCTGTGCTAAATGAATTCATGTAAATATGTAGATTTGGTGTAGGGAGATGGGGGGGTTGTTGGGGGCAGGATCTTTTGGGGGTGAAATCATGACTCAGGCCCTGTGAAAATATTTTGAATATGAATTATCTCACGTCTTACTTGCTTAAGGTGAAGTAGGCTAATAATATATCCATGTCTCAACACCGATGACTTCAGGGTGTCTTTAATTCATCATTCCAAGATGAAACCATAAACCATGTTCCATAAAAGTGCTCCACACGTATGTATGTGGCCTCAACGAGCTACTGTACGTCAATCAATCTGTCCGTGTGTCCCTTGTTTTAGCATAAAACCGTTTGTGACCACAAAGCAGATCTCCAGAAACTTAACTTGTGGTGTCGATCAATTAATTCTTGTTCAGATCTTATAAAAAAAAAATAAATAAATCACCACCATGTCATCTCAGCAGCTCTATACTCTTCCTCCGTACTGAGCTCCACAAGCTCCACTTTAATTCAGAGCATTTCATCATGTTTGTTTTTCCCATCCATATTTTATTTCCTCTGACAGTTCTGCAGCTTGTTGAAACTTGTGGTGAAAGGCGATGGCTCGTAGCACATTTCACACTTTACACGGAGTCAGTCGGCACGGTGCTGGAACCAGGAACTCACTCACTCACGGGCTGACGTGGTGCACCGTTCTCAATCAGGACAGACTGAATCAATCAGGGTGTCGGTACACGTGTTTACCTACTTCCAGCTTTCAGTAAATCTTCACCAAGCCATCATTAACACTGAACCCTGGGCTGGGTTCAGATGTACTTGTAGCTGCGAGAGTCTCTCTCTCACTCTCTCTCTCTCTCTGTCAAGCTACACATGCCACTTCTCTTCTGCTCTCCAGATCTGTCTGATCCATCTTGATGCCCTACTTCTGGTTGGAGTTCTCATCACTTGCTGTTGCTGAGGATGGCCCCAAAAGGACAGCCTGAAGATACGTGAGATTACTGAGTATGGTACCACTTAAAAACCATGAAGATGGCTTTAGGACTGCAATGGCCATGAACAGTTTTGCACTCAAGTCTCCATCAGTGAACAGTTGATAACTTCAACAAAGAAAGACTTCATGTAAAAACTATAATGGACCTCCTGGTTACACAATTGCACTTTTTGGCCACGTTTATAGAAGAGAATTATTTATGGGGACGGGTTCCCTTTGGAGCCGGGTTCCTCTCAAGGTTTCTTCCTCATGTCGTCTCAGGGAGTTTTTCCTCGCCACAGTCACCTCTGGCTCGCTCATTAGGGATATGTCTCTAAATTTAAAATGTATATCCTGAATTGATATTTTACGGTAAAGCTGCTTTGTGGCAAGCGCTATACAAATTAAAAATGGTATTGAATTGAAAGAGTAAATATGTGCACTGTCTCATCTCAGTTTGGAAGACTCTACATCATTAGATGTATAGTGACGTAACTAGCCATGAGGACAGAGGTCCAGATTTCAATAGTTTTAGAAGGTTTTTTTTTTTGGTGATGTTTTTATTTTACATGTATGTACAGGGTTTCAGAGTCACCACTAGGCGCTTGGGGAGGGAAGGGGGGAAGGGGGGGGGTATAACTGGGTTTAACTGTTTTAATTCAATTCAGTTTTATTTGTATGGCGCGTTTAACAATGGACGTTGTCTCAAAGCAGTTTTACAGAAACATATAAACACGGGATACGGATTTTAAGTGTGTGAATTTATCCCTGATGGTGTTGAGGAAAAACTCCCTAAGATGATATGAGGAAGAAACCTTGGGAGGAACCGGACTCAGAAGGGAACCCGTCCTCATCTGGGTAACAACGGATAGAGTGAAAGTAAAAGATAGTTCATGATGGTTTAATATGAAGTCTGTTTGTTGAACTAGTCCACTGTTCACTAAAGGAGACCTGAGTGTAACACTGTATGTAGTAATTGCAGTCCCAAGGCCATCGCAGCAACCATAGTTCCAGCAAAGACAGCGAGAACGTCCATGTGGAATTGAGGTCCAAAACTATTTCATGGTACTTCAAGCGGTCCAATCCTCAGCGATCTCTTGGCTATAGCCTCCAGTTCTTGAGAGCTCCATCCAGAGGTAGGGCATCAGGATGGATCAGGCAGGTCCGGAGAGCAGAAAGGGTCCGGATCACTCACATCTCCATAAAATCGAATGTGGCTCGACAGAAGGAGAG
Source organism: Ictalurus furcatus (assembly GCF_023375685.1). Classification (NCBI taxonomy): domain Eukaryota; kingdom Metazoa; phylum Chordata; class Actinopteri; order Siluriformes; family Ictaluridae; genus Ictalurus; species Ictalurus furcatus. The sequence continues at coordinate 24,956,181 of NC_071266.1, forward strand.
AGGGAGGTAAAGAGAGGGAGAGATCGTTAGGTATGCTTACTATCCCGTAATGGATAAGCCTGTTTACCTATAGTTAACCATGTTAACTAAAATGTAGACACTAGAAATGTTTACATGAACACTTTCTTATTTAATTCTGTATGTAATATGTTTTTCCTAGGACGGAACGTTCGTTTTGTATAAATCTTGATCCTGGTTACGGCCTTAATGACCATAACTACATCCCTAAACACACTAATTAGCACGCTATCTATCTTGTCCAGCTGAACTGAGATGATCCTGTACCTTTTCCAGCCTGTAGGTGTCAGTGTTTATCTAGACCTGAACATTGCTTCTCTTTACATTACCTTTTTTTTTTCACTCACATTTATCACCTTCTATTGTTCTATTTTACTTTTATTTATTTTATTCGACATTTTTTTTAAATCTTACATGTAAACAAACCGTTCGTTATCATAAAATATGTCCCGTTCATGTGAAAAAGCATGCACAGATACAGATGCACATTAATAATGAGTCATGTAAAGAGTCATAACTCCTAACGGTGGAGAAAACCTTCCTTGTCACACAAGCTTCCTGTTTCCTGCTTCCTGGTTTTCCTCACAGCTGCCCCTGCTATATCTTTCCAAAGCTCCATGGTCATTATTATCACCGGATTCTTCTTATGTTTTGTCTCGCTAGTGCTCAGTATGTAGTTTGTGTACTGTATATTGAGATATGCTCAAACTAAGAGTCTGTTCCCTTATATGCAAAACTGACTCCTGATTCATATCAAACGAATGCAACAAGCTACAAGAAAATATACATAAGCAAAGCATATTAAAATATATAATAATGCATAAAATGAAAATACTTACATCACTAGTATAATTATATCACCAATTCTGATTGGCCAGAAGGTGTTAATGAATTTTCTGTAATGTCACACACGGACACGAGGACCTGTTGTCTTCGGAAGGAGTCTCCAGTTTCAGCATCAGAAACACTCTGTGTTCAGGACGGAGGAGTGTATGCTTTGTGGTGACTCGGTAGTATGACAAACTGCCATTTTTATTTATTTGTTTATTTATTCTGTTTTTGTTGTTGTTGAAGGAGTCTCCTTTCTTCGTATCAGTCAGCAGTAAAGCTGTTAACTTTACGTTTTCAGCTGCTATAATGTTAGCGATGAAAGGAACGAACTTCCACAACATTACACGTAACTATAAACTGATTCAAAAAAGTAACATTGTAATCCCTGACCAATTGATGAGCAGAGAAATCTGTTTAATTAAATGAAAACCACGTCGCAGAGAAAAAGCATTTAATTAATTTCCTTTTATTTCAAGTGTCTTCATTAAAACTGTAATTTACACATTGTAGGATCATAAAAAAAAAAAATAAAAAAAATAATACAAGTGAATGTGCTGTGTGCACCGGTCTAACGTCTACATACGTAGAACTAAGCAAAGATTTAAATAAAGTCCTCCATCCATCCATCTTCTATACCTGTTATCCATCAGGGTCACGGGGAACCTGGAGCCTGTCCAAGGGAGCATGGGGCACAAGGCGGGGTACACCCTGGACAGGGTGCCAATCCATCACAGGGCACACAATCACACACACATTCACATTCACACACCCATTCATACACTCTGGACACTCTGGACATCCCAATCAGCCTACCATGCATGTGTTTGGAGTGCAGGGGGAAACCGGAGCACCCGGAGGTAACCCCCACAGTAGGGGGAGAACATGCAAACTCCACACACACAGGGGGCAGCGGCGGGAATCGAACCACCAGCCCTGGAGGTGTGAGTCAAACGTGCTAACCACTAAGCCACCGTGCGCCCTTAAATAAATCAAATGACTTACAATTCAATAAATACATTTTAAAATGATTTTTTAAAAAAAACCAAAACAGACATGTTCTGTTTGTTTCTATACTCCGGTTATTTTTTTCCTCATTGTTGTTAAGTTTTCTTAAGAAACATCCTACAACTTTTGCTAATCTAATTCTAACGGTGGATCATTTGGTTGCCGTTTGAAGATCTCAGGGTTCAAACAGGAATATTCGACTTCCTGCAAGGAAATGGAAACGTGAGAAGCAACCGTTAGTACGTGTAAAAGTGTGTGGTGTGTGTGTGTGTGTGTGTGTGTGTGTGTGGTGCACGGACGGGGTTTGATACCGTACCGATATTGTCGAAGGTTTCTCTAGATTCGACCTAAGCGTGTCCCGTTTTCCTGTGGAGTGGAAATGGACTTTTGTAGACTTTTCAACACGTTCGTGTAAGCACAGAATTGATACAAATACTCAAAATATCAGCGTGAGTCATTATTACCCTGGGTCTGGTGTTTACACTGAGTATCGGCGCTCGTGCGATGCCTGAAAATACGGTCAGAAAAGACAGTTTAGCTTTCTCACTTGCTAAACGTGTTTGGATGCTTTTTCACCAAATCATACTGCATTCACTAGAATGAGAGACAAACCTTTCAACCCGTAAAGTCGCTCGCCTCTCTGAGAGAAAGTGGGAAAAAGAACAGATTAAAGTTAAATAACCGTGATTTAAACCAGTACACTATTAATAAGACAATAAATCTTCCCGAAACAAGAGTAGAGGCCTGGAAGCAATTAGAAATACCTCACAGAAAGCTGTGACACCCTACATACAGGTCCAGTTCTGCTCTGATGCTAAGTTGTTGTTAGTTAAACCAAGCACATACAGACCCAGACTCATTTTAAAGCTGAATTGTTACTTAAGCTAAGCAAATCCACATCCAGGCTCATTTTGAAGCTAAGTTGTTGTTAGCTAAACTAAGCACATACAGACCCAGACTCGTTTTGAAGCTAAGTTGTTGTTAGCTAAACTAAGCACATACAGACCCAGACTCATTTTGAAGCTAAGTTGTTACTTCAGCTAAGCAAATCCACATCCAGGCTCATTTTGAAGCTAAGTTGTTGTTGTTAGCTAAACACGTACAGGTCCAGACTCGTTTTAAAGTTGTTCTTAGCTAAGCTACCCAGATCAGTTTTAAAGCTTAAGTTGCTGTTAGCTAAGTGAAGTATGTACAGCTCCAAAACTATTTTGAAATTGTTGCAGGATGGGTGCTGAAATTTTGAGCAGCATACATGTGATGTGTTTGTAAATGTATGTATGTATGTATTTATTTATTTATTTATTTATTACAGATGCAGTTATGTCAGCAGCCCGCCCCCCCAACTCCACAAGTGCTTGAGTTAATGTTTTTTTTATTAACTAAGCTAAGCACAAGCAGGCCAAGAAACTGCTGTCAGCTAAGCTAAGCATCTACAAGTCCAGACACAGTTGAAACTAAGCTGCTGTTAGCTACGCACATACAGATCCAGACCCATTGTGAAGCTGGGTGGCTGCTAGGTAAACTAACCTAACCTAATCTCAGATCTATTTTAAAGTTATGTTGTTGTTATAAACTAACTAACTAACTAACTAACTAATGAACTAACTGACCACATTACTGAGTGTTTCTGAGTAGCTGCTATATTGAATCAGGTGCGTTAGAGCAGGACCACTAAGCGGTTAAATCGTTCAAATATACCTGTATCGTGTGTGATTTTTAAAAACGTATTCACCTTTACGTAAACACAGAACCACGGTGAGCGCCACGGCGATGGTGAAGACGGCGACACCGCAGCCTCCATACAGCAGCCACGTACACATAGCGTCTGAATGACCTGCGAGTGACATTCATGACTCAACGCCATTGTATTTCTTCTATAACAATGTTTCTGTAAAAATATATCTTTTAAACATCTAAAGAGATTTTCTGTAGAATGCAGTAGTGTAAGTTTTAGTATTTAGCAGTACATTAGTTAGTGATTTAGTGTGAAGATTTATATACATATATAATATAGATAGATAGATAGAGAGAGAGAGAGAGAGAGAATTACGCATAGACGCATATATATTTCCTTCAGAAATATTCAGTTCATTAAATGCGGATGATCCATAACGTTAAACGTAACTAGAAATGGATAAAAAAAAAAAGTGCGTTGTGTTATTCTTTAATAAATAAAATGATTTTGTTTGCATTTTCTGTGGCAAAAGAGGAATAAAACACTTTGGGGTTGTGCTGTGATATTGGAAAATAACAGTACCTCTGCTTTGTTCATTAATTTTCTATAACAGCGTGCCCTCAAATATTCTACCCCTTCCTTATCATAAGTTCTTATTGACTGAGATTCTGGACTATTCCGACAACATGTCCACATTATATGCAGTGTATTGGAAATTTTTTTTTTTTTTTTTTAACAAAACACTCAAATGGTTAATTATTTCCACCAGATTCACATAACAATTAGAGCGCAGAAATGTACTTAAACGCATTTTTTAATTGTAAATACATATTACTCAACGAGCGTACTAGCTATGATATTTTATCCCGCACTCAGGTGTAGTCAGGTTTATAATGAAACACGTTGAAGTCCGCTTACTTTGTCGTCGCAGAGTCCGGGACACGCTCATGTTTCCATACTTGACGACACACTCGACGACGTGAGCCTCTTCCCTCCATTCCTCCGCAGGAATGGTGATTTGAGCTCGAGTGAATTCCGAGGCTGAATCGTCGCGTCCTGTCCAGCCTGATTCTGTCCATCCTGTGCGCTCGTCTCCGTCGATTAACCACAAAACCCTGATCTGAGAGGGAACGGCGTCCATCACCACACACTGCAGGAGGACAGAGGGAGAGTCCACGTCCGTCGGGGTGTACAGAGCAATAGACGGCTTTAACGGAACATTATCTACAACACACACACACACACGTCAAAGTACACCTTCGACATATTCTCTTCCGTTGTGTATAAAGTCCATAAAGATGATCATGTCAAGAAATTCGTTTGCCTACGTTTATAACAGAGCGCAGCTTAATGATTAATGCATTTTCTATTACAGCAGCTCTGATCAATCAAATAGTAATTAAACGAAATATTATATAGGATATTAACGCGCTCGCTCGTTTCTGTCGTCTATAGTAACAGGTCGTTCACAGGACCTTGGACGGTGGATGCTCCACATGAACAGATTTGTAAAAACGTATAAGGTTTCTAAGGCGATGTTTGTTTAACATTTTAGGAAGGAGTCTCCAGTATCAGTAAGTTTTCCACCACAGGAAGGTCTTCGGGATGGAGCGCTGTTCACTTTTCATGACAAGCTACGTTTTTTTTTGTTGTTTCATTAGCTTCAAGAGAGAGAAAGAGAGAAGCAGGTGAGAGGAACTGTAACCGTAAAGGGATAGAAAGTACAGTCATTCGAGTGATGTTGATTTTCTGTTCGTTTTTAAAAGTCGTTCGAAAGTTCTTATTGAAAATCCGTTCGAATCTTGTTCTCTCTCTTTATTTCTTTTCCTGTCGTACTGCCAGCTCTTGCTTTATTGCGCTTGGTGTTATTTTAAGTTGCACCGTGGGAAACTTTTTACGCTGTTAAACGTTCATTTCAATGGGGAATTTTCAGACGATCAAATGAATACTGGACAAAAAGTACACTATGTGGTCAAAAGTATGTGAACACCTGAAGGTGGAAGCACGACGTCTTTGTTTGCTGTAGCGTTTCAATTTCCCTTCACTGGAACTAAGAGGCCCAGAGCGAGCTCCATGAAGACGCGGTGTGTTAAGTGTTAAGGTTGGAAGAAGGTGGAAGATCTGGAGTGTCCTGCACAGATCCCTGACCTCAACCCCACTGAACACCTTTGGGATGAACTGGAACTGGAGTCTCCTCACATCAACATCAGCACCTGTCCTCATCCTCACTAACGCTCTTGTAGCTGAATGATCACAAATCCCCACAGCTACGCCCTGAAATCTATTGGAAAGCCTTCCCAGAAGAGTGAGTGGAGCGCATTATAACAGCGAAGACGGAATCAATCTGGAATGGGTGTGATGGACAAGTGTCCACAAACTTTTGGCCGTACAGCGTATATGACTTTCCGGTACCGTAACTTTTCCACTCGTAAAAAGAACATTCACTAGTGTTGTAAAACACGCACGCCGTGTTCTGCGTTTTTCTCTTGTGTTAGCCTGCTTTCTTGTAAATAAGACGCAAGAAGTCGAAGTTATTCATCTGTTCTAGACCGATTGAGCTTTTTGTAGTCTGGGAAATGATAAAATGATAAACGGCGTAGTTTGACATTAAATGAAACTCACCTGTAATGACGACTCTGGTTCCAGTTCCAATATAAATCTTTGTATGATGTAAAGCTGCGCAGTAGTAAATGCCTGAGTCTTGAACTTGGGCATTAACGATTGTCCTGGTACATGATTTAGCATCATCTTCTAGCTTGTCCTCCTCAGTTTTTCTGACTTCACCCAGTTTTCCAGTTATCGGATTCACTTTATACCAGGATACCGTGTTGTAGCAATATCTAATCGTCAGGTCACGAGAGCATTTTAATGTAAAAGACCCACTGACGGATTTACTGATGAACTCAGGGGACTGAGACACCGCAGACGAGAGAGAGGCTGCAAGAAAAGAAAGAGGTTTTTAAATGAATTTTAAGACAAAACCTTCATGTCAGGGCTTAAAAAGTAGTGTAGTGTGGTTCCTTATCATTCTATTTCTCAATATCTGAAAAGATCAAGTTTAGTAACGAGAGCATAATGTTATGTGTGACAACAACATTGTAAAAAAAAAAAAAAAGGCAATGTGTATTTATTTTTTATTGTAACGTGTTGTACAATATCAGTGAAATACTGTATATTATATTTTAAGTACATTACAGTATAAGCAAAATATATGTTGCAGGAAATAAAACCGTTATAAATGTTATATGTTTTATATTAAGCTTTTTTTTTTTAAATGTGATAATAATAATAAATTTTTTTAAAAATGAGATAGAGAGAGATCATTAAAAGAAACAGTTTCACTGATTTCAGATAGTTATTAAGATAAAAACTTTTAGTAAAGAGTAAAAAAAAAAATAAAAAATTAGAAGTGTTGAGTTGAATTGTAATCCTATCTGAAGATTTTTCATTAATAGCCCTTTTATCTTTCTTGTACGGTTTGAATTACTAGCACGGTAATTGACTCAATGAAATGAGTCATTTGTTTATTAAATAAAAGTGGTTATGTTTGTACATTACATTATTTGCATTTAATTTGTAGCCCGAATTAAAAATATCTAATCGTAACTTGTGAACTATCGAGCGATTAGAAATGAATGATAATGATATTTATTAGACATATATGTAGTGTATTTTATTAATACACCACATTAAAAACAAGAAGAACAACAAAACTGCTTTAGTATTGAGTATTGATTAGTAATGCTCTTTAACAGCATTAACATAAACTACAACGTTGGGTGGGGGGGATTTAATTCCGTTAATTATGAATTAATTTACAAAACAATAATAATAATAAAAAAAGAGAATGTTTGAAACCCTAAAAGTCTCTTTTCTACTCACACAGGAATAAAATAAATAAATAAATAAGTATAAAAATCAAGGCAAAATCTGTTTAAAGATTATGAGGGTGCCTGTACTTTTGCACAGTAATGTGTGTGCACTAATATAATATAGTGTACATGATACAATATAGATTAATATAAGGTTATGTAAAATTGAATGTAAAATAAAGGATTTTTTTTTCTGAATGTTTGATGAGTTATATTCGCATTAGTGCACTGAAACGTCATAAAATAAATAAAAGAATAAAAGAATTAAACTGTGCTTTAAAAAAACAACAACAACCTAATGTGTAATAATGCAATAGAAAAAAAATACCAACGATGAAAAACGTAATGTGTATGATTAAATAGCGTATTTATCAACAGACGTTAGCTTATGTCCTATTCATTATTTTGATGTTGAATAAAAAAATAAAAAAAAAGAATTTAACTTGTAACATTTTATTTATGTTTATTTTATATCTGTCATGTTATAGTTGCCAGGCTTCAAGCCCTGTGATGATGTGATTATAGCTGGTGAATAATGTCTGTATCTTACCATATTGCTCATGGTGGATTTATAAAGCCCTGGTGAAGGTCACGGAGTTTTAAATGGAGGGAACAGAAAAGACGTAACACTTACTTCTCAGAGTACAAACACAGCAGAGGAGCAGCAGTCGAGCCGCCATGCCGAAGCGTTCAGTCTCTTATCTCCAACATCTCGAGATGAAAAGGGAAGCGTCAGGCAGTTTTGCACTGAGGGCTAGAGGTGACGTCCTGCCCCTTACATACAGCGAAAAAGAACAAAAGACTTTTTTCCATTCAGCAAGAATAAGAAAACTTTCATCTACTATAGATAGACAACAGAGAGACCTGTAATATATATATATATATATATATATATATATATATATATATATATATATATATTTAAGTCCTACAAATTTAAAATAAAAAGAGGTGTAACGTTTCTGTCTGTCTAGAAATCTGAGTGTTAAACTATATATCGTACAATGCAGGGCTTCTCTCCAGCTGTTTGCAGACGTGGACCCCTTTGACGGAATAAAATAAAATAAATAAATATATAAAACCACGCTGATAATAAAAATGTCATTAAAAACCACAGATTGTTTCAGTGCAGATTTATTCCGCAGACTATTCAAATTAACGATTGCAATTTTATTCACTGAAAATATATTCGAACCAGTTTTATTTTTTTTCCATTTCTGAAAATCAAAACCCGATATTGAAACTGTCACGAGATTCCTGTTGGTGCAATTTATAGGTCGGATAACGTTGTGGTGATTGCCCCTACTTAAATAAAGTACAAAGATAAATAAATAAATAAAAATCGTAGACGCCGTGGCTATGATTCACAGACTCTGGGGATCTCCAGACCCCATTTTGAGAACTATGGGTTTAATTTATGTTTTATGTGTATTTATTTCCCCCAAAAGTATACTTTTTTCAGCCCTCATAAAAGAATTTTAGTAGGGATTCATTCAGTAACTCAAGTACAAGTCTGTTCTTGGTGTAAAATCATTCAATCAGTTCCTCTCAGCCCTATAAATATTCAAAAAGTTGCAAAAAAAAATTCCAATAAACACCAAAAATTAATTAAAAAAAAACCAAAACAATATAATATAATATAAAGCAAATAATTCAGATTCAAATCATTCCAAAATATTCAGGTTTTAATTTATGCGTCCTGCAACCTTTCGATTCACTTTAATTAATTTGGTAAATGGATGAAATAAAAAATTCGACCAAATGCAGGACAGTGCACTAGAGAATTACTGGCAATAGATTAACATAAATAAACATAATAATAATAGTAATAATAATTCGGAATAACTCACACACACAAACTACAAGAGAACTACTTTTGATAAATATTTTCACATACGGTGTATGATTCCATTGAATATAAAATCATAAGAATGGTGAAACAGTGTGCTCTCAGTGACGTGGATCGTGGCATGGCGGCTGGTTTGAGTTTGAGTTCAGAAGCTGCTGGTCAGAGCAATCTCTAGAGTTTACACGGAGTGGTGTGAAAAACAAAAAACATCCGACTGAAGTTGATGAGAGGATTCAGAGGACAGTGGTTCGAGCTGACAGGCAGGTGATGATAACTCAGATAACCACTTTTTATTTTTTACAACCGTAGTGAGCAGAAAAGCATCTCAGAATACATTCAACTTTGTGCTACGACGGCCGAGGATCACACCGGGTCCCGCTACAGAAATCTCGGCGGATGTGGATCAGGCGGTAGAGCGGGTCGTCCACTAGTCGTAGTGCTGGCGGTTCGATCCTCGGCTCGCGTGTCTCCACGTACCGAAGCGTCCTTGGGCGAGACGCCGAACCTCAAGTTGCTCCCGATGGCAAGCTAGCGCCTTGCATGGCGGCTCTGCTACCATTGGTGTGTGTGAGTGTGTGTGAATGTTTGAACGAGACACAGTGTAAAGTTCTTTTCTAGAACTCCTAAGGTTAAAAAGGCGCTATAGAAGCGCAGACCAGACCATTCCAGTGGACACAAATATTTAAGATCGGAAAAAGACCATGCAACGTTTTTCAAATCTTGAACTGTCCAGTTTCATAATCCATTATTTAATGGCATTTCTCTCTCTCTATATGTATATCTATATTTAATATATTTTAAATAAAAGCTTACAAAATATATTCTGTAAATATGAGGTCTCACACATGTAAAATGCATCCTAATATTAAGGTACTTCGGTAAATAAAACTGTACAGTAGACAGAGGAAAAGAATCAGACAGCGTGTGGTTTGGTCTAACAGAGAAGGCAGTGTTGTGTTTAGCCGCTAAATCACATTCGAGTCTCACACCACCCGCAGTGACCGAAGTGTGTGTTCAGAGCACAGCGTATGCTCAGGTGGTGTAACAGCACGGCTAATATCAGTGCTGAGAACTGAAATTCAGACCAGGTGCACGCTGTTGTCCGTTGAGAGGACCTTCTCCACCTGACATCCTGCTTTGATGCCGTGTGTTGCAGCTCGCTTTGTTCTAACCACACAGGACTGGGGCAAGCGTAGCTGGAGTGTACAGGGGCCATCACACACGCTCGCTTCAGCTCCTTGTGGTTTCACGGCCCTTCGCTGAAATCCGCACTGTAATCCTCCAGCATGCACATGTCGCGCAAACAGTGACATTTTGGGTTTTTTTGTTGTTGTCGTTGCTGCTGCAAGGAAACCAGTGGCCATGTATGTGCTCTGAGCCTTAACATGCATGAGCCTGGTGTAAAAAAAAGAAAAAGAAAAAGAAAAAGAAAAGACAAATAGACAAGCCAAAAATAGAGTTTGAGAGCGTGAGACATACGTACAGTTCACAGACTAAATATTTAACGCACATCCATTTTTTTCGGAAGAAAAATAAAGTTGTTCATATTCCATATAACTAGTGAAGTTCATGGAGACTATAACATAACTAAACGTAATCTAGTATGTTCTGTATACATAAGCAGCAACCATATATAAGATCATATAAGACCGGACACAATGATGTATGCATATAAATTTATGTACACTGATGGGGAAATAAAGCTGTATGCAAAAGTTTGTGCACCCTTGGTTCACAATCTCTGCAGCAAACTATGAACGATAACAACATTTCCCTGCAACTGTTAATCCACAGTCATGCAAAGTTATATTTGATGAATTTAAGAACACTTAGGGGCGGGGGGGGGGGGGGGGGTCACTTTTCAGTGACACTAGAGGCCTGTGAAGGTCAAAAACTTCTCCTTGTCTTGGTTCATGGTGGAGGGTGGATGGTGAGGTATGCTATGTTGTGGCTCATCCCGCTGTAGAAACCAAGCTCTTTCTTGATTTCTTGCTTCTAGGATTTGCTGATATGTACTGGAATCCATTCTTCCATCTGTCCTGTGACACTAGCTGCCACACAACCCCAAAGCATAATAGCGCCACCTTCATGCTTAATATTTTTGAAAGGTGGTCTTTTCATCGTATCGTGCACCTAACACTCAAAGCGCTTCACATAGTATGGTGGTGGTGGGGGGGGGGGGGGGGGGGGGTTGTCTCCCCAGCCACCACGAATGTGTGTAGCTGTCATAGATATCCCATAGATATCCTACTCTGGACTACAGCTCACAGCAGCCATTGCACTACATCACGGTCACATGACCACCTGCACTTGAATCACATTGCAGTTAACTATATATATATATATATATATATATATATATATATACATACATATATATATATATATATATATATATATATATATATATATATATATACATACATATATATATATATGTATATATATATATATATATATATATATATATATATATATATATATATATATATATATATATTCCTTGCCTTAGTGTTTTGGCCACATGTTCATAGTTTCTTTTGTGTTTGTTTTCATTATTATTCAGCTCTTTATCTGCACTTGCATCCATCTCCGCCTCAAAAACATGACAGTAGCATCCACCTGGATGATGCGACAGCAGCCATAGTGCTCCAGAACGCTCACCACACACCACCAGCTATATCACGGCCAAAGTGTTAAATTTTTACTTCATCAATACAAACCGATTCTGGTTTATTGAGATATTGTTTTGCGTACATCCGACATTCACTTTGTGATGAGGTTGCAAGTGACGTTTCCTTCTGATGACTCTTCCATGCAGGAAAACTCATAAGAAGGAATGACTAAAACGTTTCCAGACTTTTTCACATCTCACAAATACAATTCTTTATTTTATTTTATTTAATCAAATATAAAGCAACTGCACATTCATATTTACAGCATGTTATTTTAAATTGGTTTACTGCAGGGGTTGTGTTTAATACTGTTCACTTCCAAAATCAATAAAATGTGTGATCTAGGGGTGCACAAACTTTTGCACACAGCTGCCACTTTTAACAGTTCAGAAGGCTGACCTCTCAACACCCAATTTATCCTACATGCTCCAGCACTACTGGTCTTGTGTGTAACTGTGCGAAATGTAAATCATGTATTTTTGTGTGTATTGCTTGTAACGTTACTGTAGCAGAACATGTGAGGGAGCATTTCATGTACACTATACATGATAATAAACTTGAAATGTTATATATTTATTCTCTGCTTATTACCATATGCAAATATTAGTGTATTAATATAAAATGATGTCATGTATTTGATGAATTTATATTTGATTAATGTTAGTATTGTATTATAGTAATTATTGAATGCTGGTTTGTTATTCATTACTCAGTATGAACTACACTTAGTGTAGCTTATTCAACTATTACTACTTCTTAATAATAATAATAATAATAATAATAATAATAATAATAATAATAATAATCCATTATAAGAGTTGATCAGATGGCAGGTTTTATTGGACATTTCAGGACATCATAATGCTTTTCTTCACTCAGTCACTCATTCACTCACTCAATCACTCATTCACTTACTCATTCATTCATTCACTCAGTCACTCATTAAGCAAAACATTCCTGTTTAACATGGTTCTCCCTCGTTGTCCGTTACTGATCAGATCCAAACTTGCGTATTGCACTTCCTATAAACACAGAGAATTATTCAGACACTGCAGCTTTTATGGATATGTTTTGTCTGCGTAGATGTCCTTGATGATCTCATCATACCGTTATGGAGGATCTCTTTGCTGTGTCTGTCCTCCTTTTGCCTCCTGAGAGTGAAAACACAACATGCATCGGTTTATTAAACTACACAGTAACTGTGTTTAATATTCCACTTACCTACTTCAAGCTGTGATACAGACGGACCCTGAGCTACAGCACACAACAACACATTGACAATTCTTACATTCTCTCTGGTTTCCTATCTTCTGTCCTAGATTTGAGCTCTGTAACCCCATAAAATGTGTTTACATCAGCATATTTATGGAAAAAAAAAAAAAAAACCACCATAGAAATCGGAAAATGTCATCAGAACAGGGGTTCACAAACATTTTCAGATGTTTAAATGTAAACAAACAAACAAATTAACGAATTAATTATTTATTTAATTCTTTAATAAAGAAAGAAATTATTTCAGCACATCAGTGCAAATGTATTTGTTGATTATTATTTGTGTGTAAAATAACATGTTGGCTGTTTATTAGAGTCAAGGTATTACTAGAACTAGCACGAGTATTCCTCAATCATAAATATAATACCTCTCATGCCAGGGAGTCCCCGGACCTCAGGTCGAGGACCACCGATTTAAAATATCTTCTTTTCATTTTAAATAACGCTCACATACGAATAAAAAAAAAAGATTACTGCCATTGCATGTGATTTTTCTGTATTAATATGTAGAGAATATTGAACTGCATTGACGATCATCTGCTGAAAACTCCAGATGTTGGGTATTATACAGTGTTAAATGTTTTAGCATTTAATCACGGGACTTAAACGATCTCTTTTCCCTTTAAAGGCACAACCATTATCTGCCAAAACGTGTACCAAAATACAGGTTCTATTTCTTATAAACATATTACAAATAATTGGTGGTTTTTGTGTGTGTGTGTGTGTGTGTGTGTGTGTGTGTGTGTGTGTGTGTGTGTGTGTGTTTGTATGGTCGGGGCCAAACAGGTTATTTTTTACTTCGTCAATCCAAAGCCCTTTTGTTTTCTAAATGATTCTGGTTTATTTAGATCGTGTTTTGTACATCACACAATTACAATTTTTTTTATTATTTATTTATTTATTTATTTATTTATTTAAAATGAATGAAATATAAAGCGACCGTGCAGTAATATTTGCAGAAAAAAATGTTATGTTTTAAAATAGTTTGCTGCAGAGGTTGTGTGTAATACTTTTCACTTCGAAAAGCAATCAAATATGTAACCTAGGGGTGCGCAAACTTTTGCATACGGCTAGTGCTTTTAACAACTCAACAAGGTGTTTTTTTTTATTATTGTTATTGTTGTTGTTGTTGTTTAATAATTCAAAATAATGGTAGTTCCTGTACAAATTCAACACTTTGGAATACGGTTTCATTTAAACAACTGAATGACCCCCCCATATATATATTTCATATATATGGATATATATATATATTTATATATATATATATATATATATATATATATATATATATATATATATATTAATATATATATATATATATATATATATATATATATATATATATATCTTCCTATAGAGAGCATATGTAATATGAAAGGTTTTAAATCACTTTGATTTACCACTGCGTTGATTGAAGCGGGATTCAGTTGATCTGAAAGGAAAATGAGCCTTTTGTTAGTCTCTCTCTCTCTCTCACACACACACACACACACACACACACGTACAGAGGAATGAGTAAGAGTCACGGTTTAATATTTGGTGTTGTTGTGGAGCGAGAGACGCACCTGGTACGCACACGACACTGTCCTGCTGAGAAGTTCCACAGTACAGATCGTATCAGAGCGAATTGAAAACATCAGATTCGAAGATGATATTTATGTCTTTCATATGGAACAGGGTCAGAGTTACGCGTGGCGGAACTCTGCAGTTCTCTTACCCGTCTGTAATGAAACTAGAGTAACGATGAACACGGTAAGGATGACGAGGGCAACGCCGGCGCACAAATACATCAACCATGAACACAGCTGACTGGAGCCTGTGCACAGAAACAAACAAATTCTCACACAATATCATCCCCAGATCACCACGTCATACTCGGTTTACTGTACAAGTTGAACGATAAATTGTTCTCACCTTTTTTAAAAGATTTCGAGACGCGCCTGCCGTCCACCTCGACCACGCACTCCACATTCGGAGCCTCCAGCCAGGTCTCTGAGGGAATGCTGATATGAGCGCGTGTGTATTCTACAGCTGAGGCGTTGGCGTGGGTCCAGCCCGACTCCGTCCACCCGGTAATCTCCGAGTCCCCTACGACCCAGGAAACGATGGCTTCAGACGGGACGACCCCCATCACCACGCACTGCAGAGAGACGGAGGGTCCGACACTCACGTCCGGGACGTAGAGCGTCACGACGGGACCGGGACGAGGCTCTGCAAAAGACTTTTTCCTGTTACGTGATAGCCTCTGAAGTCATGAATAAAACATTCAGGGACGTGCTGTCCCTGTCACTTACGCTCACTTCATTAGGAACACTGAGCATGTGGCGGCAGCACAACGGTAGCTCAAATAATCACTCGTTACAAACGTGTTGAGCAGAAAAGCATCTCAGAAATGCACAAAATGTTGAACCTTGAGGCAGAAAATCTACAACAGCAGAAGCCCTCATCAGGTTCCACTCCTGTTAGCCAAGAACAGGAATCTGAAGCTACAGAGGGCACAGACTCGCCCCAGCTGTCCAGATGTTTGCTGTGAACGTTAACTGAAGCGCTTGACCTGCGTGATTGAGCAGGTGTTCCTATTAAAGTGGTCCGGGAGTGTACAGGTGCCTCAAAACTCATTTATGCAATGTAAAACCCATATTATTTGCGCTTTATTATGCACACCGTCTACCTGTGATGATGACGGTGGTGCCGTTGCCCGTGTAGTAGATAACACTGTGTTTTACAGAGCAGTAGTAAATGCCCGAATCAGCCACGCTGGTGTTGTAGATGAATCCTCTACACAGTTTCAGACTCGGATCAGTGTGAACAGCGGTGGTCAGGATCATCTCTCTGGTTCTCGGCTGCACTTTATACCAGTAGACTAAATCACATCTGGACAAGATTTCCACTGTATTACACGTCATGGAGACCGTCTCACCACGAACCGCCTTCACTACCGCAGGATACTGGACGATGTTCGAGAGAGAGACGGCTGGAAAATACACAACAAAACCGGTTCTATTGGAAGGAAAGAACGGAGAAAGTCCAAATAAATCAAACTAAAACGCTAGATGGATAAGAAAGAAAAGAAAAGAAAAGAAAGTTGCGTTAAAAATTGAAGTAAGAAAAAGTAGGAGGGAAATGCGCAGGAAAGCTAGAAACAAGATAGATAAGAAAGAAAAAGAAAGAAAGAAAATGAAAGAAAAAATTACATTAAAAATTAAACAAAAAGTAAGAAAGAAATAACTAAGAACGCTAGGAAGGAAGATCGATAAAGAAAAAGAAAGAAACAGAAAGAAAATTGCATTAAAAATTGAAGTAAGAAAAAGTAAGTGGGAAATGCGTAGGAAAGCTAGAAACAAGAAGGATAAGAAAGAAAAAGAAAGAAAGAAACAGAAATGATTACATGGAAAATTAAACAAAAAGTAAGAAAGAAATAACTAGGAAAGCTAGAAAGAAAGAAACAAAGAAAGAAAGAAAGAAAGAAAGAAAGGAACAAACAAATAAATAAATAAAGAAACAAAAACAAATAGAGAAATAGAGAAATAAAGAAAGAAAGAAAGAAAGAAAGAAACAAACAAACAACTAAATAAATAAATAAAGAAACAAACAAACAAACAGATAAAGAAAGAAATAAAGAAAGAAACAAACAAACAAATAAAGAAACAAACAAGGAAAGAAAGAGACAAATAAGCAAATAAAGAAAGAAACAAAGAAACAAATAAATAAAGAAAGAAACAAACAAACAAAAACAAAGAAAGAAAGAAAGCATGGAACAGAATAAAAGAAACTTAAAACTTAAACAAAAAAGGAAGAAAAAAATAAGTAAGAAAGCTGGAAAGTAAGCTAGGAAAGAAAGAAAGCCATATGGAACTGAAAAGAAGATAAAGATAAAAAAGATAGGGATTCTTCATGAATGATATTTTATGGAATTGAAATGTCCTTAATTGTTATGTGCAGCATATAAAACTGTACACAACAGAACTACATGCAATAGAAATAGATTAGTTCCTCTTTTATAGAAGTATACAGTAGTTTATAGAAGTATACACACACACACACACACACACACACACACACACACGTACTTACAATGAAGAGCAAACAGGCAGAAGAGAAATAGTTTCTGTGCCATATTGAAAGTGTTCAGGAGCGTTAACATCCACCTCCGTTCTCTTTTACACCTGGTGTGTGTGTGTGTGTGAGAGAGAGAGAGAACACTTTACAAACTCAGACATCAGCCTGCAAACGTGCACACACAGACACATGCACACACACGCACACACAGTTTTATAATAATAATAATAATACTTTTTTAAATGACTTTTCAATTCACAAAACACTAAAGCACAATACTATATATATATATATATATATATATATATATATATATATTACATAACCATGTCACAGAGATTATATATATATATATATATATATATATATATATATATATATATATATATATATATATATATAATCTCTGTGACATGGTTATGTAATACTTAGTAGAATATGTGCTTTAGTGTTTTAGGTATAATACTGTAGAATGTATATATATATATATATATATATATATATATATATATATATATATATATATATATATATATATATATATATATATATATATACATTCTACAGTATTATAACTAAAACACTAAAGCACATATTCTAATAAGTATTACGTAACCATGTCACAGAGATTATACAAGCCTGAAAAATGATGCCTTCATCTGAAAAGAGGAAAATGAAAAAGAAAAAAAAAACGGTAGAGCAGGCCAGATACAGAAACCATACATTCAGGAAAGTAAGTGGAACTGAGGACGGTCTCATGGGACCTAAGAAAAATTCTCAAATGTGTTTGGTCAGAAGGTGATTGATTTTCTGTAACAGTGTTGCATGTTACTGGGTGTCTGGGTGACTGATCAGAAGGTCGGGGGTTCAAGCCCCAGCACTGCTAAGCTGCTACTGTTGGGCCCTTGAGCAAGGCCCTGAACCCTCTCTGCTCCAGGGGGCGCTGTATCATGGCTGCACTCTGACCCCAACTTCCTGACATGCCGGGGTATGTGAAGAAAAGAATTTCACTGTGCCGTAATGTATACATGACCAATAAAGACTCGTTAACCCCGTCTACCTCCCCTGTTTCCTTTCATGCATTTCCTCCATCCAGTCTTCCAGGGGGATTATTACTTCCTCCACTTGTTTAGCTGTTTCTGCTGGTAGGATTATGGCTGGCCTAAGTGTCCTCTCTGCAATTTTAGGAACACCAAATTTCCAACTCCAACTGCTGGTGTCAGGGAGCACCATGATATCCCTCAGCGTGCCGTCATATATCCTTGGCTCTTGGCTAGCTTCTCTGTGAATGATGGACTCTCCATCCTTCCTCTAGTGAAGCAGAAGCTGTATGCTGAGGATGGAACTGAATATGAATACATTATTTGGAATGAACCGATAATGTGTTCTGAACGCAGGTCACAGGGCATCTGGTTGAGACTAGATGGGTGTATATCAGCCCCGCAATCCCCCCCCACCCCCCGCCTCAAATAAATAAATAAATAAAACACAATTTTTAAAAACTTGCGTGAGTAGGACGGACTTTCTTTCATGTAAGTCAGACAAACCCTGAACTCCGTGCACTGACAGCGTTCATTCACTCATCTTTAGCGACTGCCTGAACAGGGTCACTGTTTAAATTATGCCACTAGTTTAATCATATCTTAGGGAAATAAGAGCAACTAAATTTAGGCAGCGACGAACAAAAATAATACCTGAGTAATATGTGCGGGATTAGTCATCTCTGGTTGAGACAAATTATGAACTGAGGTTGAGGAACTGTCAGAGGCAGAATTCACACGCCATGCTGACACTGCTGCCATTTCTACCACAGTGTAATGTTTCTGGGGGCATGCCGATAGGGTTCATATCAACAAATAAAACAATGCAACAACAACAACGACAACAAAAACAAAAACAAAAACAACAACAAAACCTTTCCTGGTTTCCGGCCACGCCCAGGCCCAGGTTTATAGATACATAGTAGCATTGCATACATACTGGATTCTCAGGGGTTGCTCAGATGGCAGCATGCGTATATTTCTATACAGTTTTCATTGGATAAGTTCACACTGGGTTCACTGTTTTTATTTTCCTTTTTCCAGTTTCCTTCTTAAAAAAGAGAAAGAAGTGGTTATTACACTAGCTTCAGATTTATTAAGCTATTTAATGACTAATTGACAGTTAATTGACCCTAGTTGACCCTAATGTACGTAAAGTTGACCCTAATGTACATATGAAACATTCTGCAGATGCCACAGCTTGCTTTAATGCTTTTACAAAACTCTTGCATTTAAAAAAAAAGAGTAAAAGAAGTACTTTAGCAGCCTTGGAGACTCGTTAACACCAGTGTTAATTAAAACGGTGCTTAAAATAGTTTCATAGTATAGTTGTGTAATGATTAAATGAATGACAGGTCTTTTGTCTTGAATCGTGTTTAATGTGTTCATTAGATATTAAA
Source organism: Ictalurus furcatus (assembly GCF_023375685.1). Taxonomy (NCBI): domain Eukaryota; kingdom Metazoa; phylum Chordata; class Actinopteri; order Siluriformes; family Ictaluridae; genus Ictalurus; species Ictalurus furcatus. The sequence goes on from NC_071266.1 coordinate 24,975,880, forward strand.
TACAATCTTAATTGTATTTAGGTGTATATAAGATTATTAAGTTACGGTATATATATATATATATATATATATATATATATATATATATATATATATATATATATTTATGTATATGTATATGTGTATATATATAGTTTACTTGCATTAAATAATCTTTAACATAGATAATAATAACGAATATATTAGGTAAATTTGACAAAGCATTCTGGTACATATAAAATTGAGCTACTCGACCCAATTTGTATATATTATGTGCGTGAATCAAATATAACAATTTTACCTTACGTTAAAAAGCATTAACAGAAACAACAGCTGGTGTCAATATATTTTGCTTGTAAACGTATTTAAATTTTTTTTTTTTTTGGATAAAGAGTATTTTTGTCACAGCGCATGTCACGAATGTTCCCCCAGGGTGTTTATATCCGTGTCCGTGGCTGCAGAGAAACAGCTCAGCGCTGCAGTGTTTGGTCTAAACCAAACGTAAACACCGACGCAGGCAAGGCTGCGAGCGAGAGCAGGGCGGAATGACCTACAATACGCGACGCCCACGCTGTTTGCTTTTCCTGTATATCGTCCCTTTATGATAACATCAATGTGACCTTTGTGAGCCGTGGCGAGGAAGTGTGTGCAGCCGTCGCTGCTGCACCGCAACAGTGTCGAATTAAGACACGACACTTCTAATATATAGCTCTGGAGAACGGTCGCCGGTGCGACTCTCAGTGCTACACTCATACCTTCAGTGTCGCAGTGAAGTAGTTCAATTAGCATTTGCGCTGAAAAGTTCACAAAAACATGTTAAGCTTTAACCGGTGATGCCACACGTAACGATGTTCATCCCATCCGAAATCTTTTCTGTACACACACGTACACAGAGTAAATATTTGACTCGAATATCACACAGACTGTCGACTACAGTAGTCTACACGAAGAAAGCACACTCTCGCTAACATCTGTAGCATTATCAGGGTGGCCATTTTGAACAACAGGGTTTACTTCTCCTCGTTTTAATTGATTTATTCATTTTCATATGATTCATTTACATGTGATTCATTTTCATGTGATTCATTTACATGTGATTCATTTACATGTTATTCATTTACCTTTTCTCTTCTCTACTTTTCCTTACTGCAGTTTGGTAGGAGACTTTTACGTCTCCTAGGATATGTGTCCTAACGTTTGGAGGCAGGTTATCGCCAGAAGATTCCACTTTGTAAATACAGACTATTTACTGAGTACATGAGTATGCAAGCGCAGGAAGATCTGGGTGTGTATTTGCAGAAAAGATATTGGCTGACTTTTAGCTGGATTAGCCTCATCACTCTGGTGCAAGATTAAAGAAGGAAAGGGGAGTCCTACAGTATCTAGTATTAGCATGATGTCGCCTTGTGCATTTTTTTGTTTTGCTTCTGTATTTCTGCAGGTTTAATCTTTGCTGGGTTGGAGACGTGTTTCCAGGACAGCGTTAAGCCTCAAATCCTCTTTTCTCCTCTTGTGGATCCTCTTACTGCAGCCACTTTGTCCTAACCAGTGTGCAGCTTGGGAGAAACTTGAAAGACAGACTAGATTGTATTATTATAATAAATCAGACTGGAAGCTGTATGCGTGCAGCTTTATTAGTATTATTATTATTACCATTATCATTAGGTTTTTTGCTGCTTTTTTTTTAAATTTAAAATATGGATGGACTTTGAAGAAGCTGATAAGTTCTACTGTGCACGGGTTTATCTTAGCAGCAGCGGAGAGCTGGATACAGTGAGGACATTGTCCTTGATTACTGTTTAAACGTACTGACTGGCTGAAATAGGTAAGTTACCATTATAGTGAATTTTAATACAGTAATCATACACTATATATAAATTGGTGTACATGTTTAGCAATGTTAGCCAAGGTGATTGGGTTTGTGCATGTGTGTGTGTGTGTGTGTGCACGCAAGAGTCACTAATTAGATTTTTGTTAGGTGGCACAGTTACAATCCTGAGCTCAGGTTACTGTGTGCGTCCATGTGGGGTTCCTCTGGGTTTCCTCACACTTCCAGTAGGTGGATTGGCTACAATAAGGTGTCCTGTGATGGACTGCTGTCTCATCCTCGGTGTATTTCCGTGATACTCTCCGGATCCGCAGCAATCCTGAATGATTCTGGCGATTAATCTGCAGAATATCAAGCACACACTGCATGACTTCAGTAAGGAATAAAACATGCTGCTAGATGAAACTAATCAACAACGTGGTGGCCTGACGAAGCTGAGTTACCGAGTTACAAAAATTCACCAATCACTTCAATTCTGGATTTATTAACGAACGACATGTCGTGCTTTATTAACTCTTTATAGTTACATCTAATGTTGTCTCCGTACAGAAAGCATCATCATAGCAATGATCACACCTTTTTCTTTGTTAAATTGTAAACCCCCCCCCCCCCCCCCCAGTAGAAACCATGAGAGAAATTCTAATGGTTTCCACTACAAATACCATTACAAACCATCACTTGAACCATTAAAACCTTTACCATTACACGTTCTTAATGGTATCCCCTAGACATAACATGCCACCAATAGAAACCAACAAATTACCATTAGAGAACCACAGGGCCCACTACACTTTCCATTAAAACCCAATACAATTCTCATTATAACCATTAAAACTATTACACATTTTCAGAGGGTTTCTATTTATTTATTTATTTATTTATTTATTTATTTTGTTTTCAGCAGGGCTTAACACTTAATTTATTTATTATTAGACTTAGATTATGTGGAGCGTCGACTGTGAGCGCAGGTGTAAGTCGTTACTATAGCATATGAAATAAAAATACAAATGAATTGCAGCTGCATGATTGTCAGAGCTGCTGTTATAGAAAACAAATCAACATCTTCTGACCAATCAGAGTCGAGAAACTAACAATGTTGAATCAAAACAGGTTATAAAATAGATCCATTATATTTCAGATTGCTTCCTAGGTGTCCAATATGGCACCGTTTAGGTGACTCAGCTATATTTAAACACTTCCACTAGATGTCACTAGTGCACAGGATATACATTTTCACCAGAAGGCGCTCTTATACACCAGCTGCAGTTTATCCTGTGTGAGGAAGTCTGCTAATTGCAGCTTGTTAACCGTTAGCTAGCCAGTAGGTTATATCCTACATGAAGTGTTAAACCAAGTGTAAACATCACACACACGACCTAGGAGAGTAGTTTAAAAAGCAAACAAAAACCACAGTGTAATTCAACTTCATTCCCAAAAGTCTTTGATAGAAGTAAATGTTTTGTAGTTTTATATTTTTTCCCTCAGTACACAGTTGCTAAGGTGTTCAAAAGCATTAGCATACTAGCGTCCAGTACGTCACCAAGCTTGTACTGGAACAAAAGTCTTAAACAGTAATATTTTTTTTTACAACATGGTGCTAAATTACAGCATGGTACCTCACACCGGATAGAAACGGCTCATTTTAACAGCTGAAATGTACACAATAAAACATTATTTGCTCCTAATTTTGGACTGATGTTTCATTTTCTCGGTGTGTCCACCATTTTGAAAATGTCACTCTCCGCCCCTTTTGCTATGTGGTACTACGTATTTGAGAATTTATAGGACAGTATATTACATTTTCACGTGTAGACTATGTGCAGTACATTTCAGTACAGTCTTCTGGACGATCATCCCGATCCACCTTGCTGAAAGCAAAACAAAACAATAGAAACCCTAGTTGAATTTGTAATGGTTTTAATGGTTACAACAGGAATTGAATTGGTTTGAATGGAAACTGTAATGGTCTCTGCGGGTCTCTACTGGTAATCTGTTGCCTTTTATTGGTGGCATGTTATGTCTAGTGGATACCATTAAGGACCAGTAATTGTAATGGTTTTAATGGTTAACAGCTGATGGTGTGTCATTAGAATTTCTGTGATGGTTTCTATTGTTTTGGGATTTTTCCAGCATAGTTACCGTTCCAGAGACGTGTGAGAAGGTACATTACTTCACCAGGTCACTTTTCATCCATAGACTGTTCGTTTTACTGTACAGTCACAGAGCTGTAGTGAGACGTAATGAACTATCATATCCGTGTCACACCTATATACACTTTTTATTCCCAGAAATCCATTTATTGTTACTCAGAACTCCTGTGTTTGTCAAGACTTGCTATGAGACATTTCAAGTTACAAAATGTTCTCCTGTTGCTATGAGCTTTCAGGGTGTTCAAAATACATGATTGTTATATAGTCTTATAGGCTTATCTCCTGTATAATATATCAACGTCAATGTTCCATCTGGCTAATATCAGCTAATGGCTACATTCATTCATCAGCTGTCTGGAGTTAAAGTACACCTAAACTCAAAAACATGATTTATTTATTTATTTTTCAATGATTCATTCGGATGACTTACTGTAGATCGTCCTCTGGGTTTAATTTGTCGCCACAGACACGATGGTTTCCAGATTAGAGGATGAGGTGATCTAGAGAAACTTTTACGTGTAGAAGCTGCGTCCTTAAGCTAGTTAACTTAGCTGACGTTAGGCGAGGAGAGAAATGTCGGTTGTTATGTTATACTCTGAGAGGTCGGGTTGCTATTAAATAAATAAATAAATAAATAAATAAATAAATGACAAAGACAATGGCAATGCAGTACTGGGACTCGTTGCAGTCTGCTGTACTCGATTTTCCATCTCTGAATTTGATAAACATATTGAAAATCTACGTGAAAAGTGTCCTCGCGACGAGAAACGATGTATTATTGGATAGGTCAGCTGTCTTTGCTCATAAAAAATTATCTTGACTAGCGTTAGAAAGTTGTTAAAACATCTTTTCGCATCTCCAAAGCTACATAATGAATCAATTCAAGTTTTACGAAGTAGAAAACGATGCAAAGGGAATTTTGCCATTTACAGTTGACGTGCGCCGCTATAGGGTTGTGAGGTCATGCAGGGGCGCCGTATTGGTTGGGGTTTGGGGGGGGGGTGGGGGGGGGGTGGGAGCATTAGGACGATTCTAAGGGCATGATAAATGCATAATTTCAGTTAATTTAATAAACTGTTCAAATGTAGTTCTTTACAGGCTCTTATTAAATATGCAGTAATTGTTATGCTTATTGATAATGATTGTTGGTACACGTGGCAATAAGAAATGATAATTATGGGGTGGGGGCTTGGGGCCTGTAGTACAAATTAGCCAGGGGGCCCAGAAACCCTAGCAGCGCCCCTGACGTCAGGTCTGGTCGGGTAAGATGGATGCGACGAGGAATTCCGAGTTGAACGACCATTCTGTTGGACTTTTCAGTGTCAGAGACGCAACTATATTACGGCTATTACATCTGGCAGGAGGATATGAGGTTATTACACAGCGTGTCGCAAAAGTCTCCATACAAGGGGGAAATTACCGCTTGAGCAAGGTGTTTTTACGCTTATCTTATATTATGTATATTTTTTCAGATAGCCTTTAAGAACGTCTTTGACAAAAAAGAATGTATTGAAATCATTCTCATGACCGGATCAGGAAGCCGTCGCAAGGCTGCGATGGACATGCGATTACATGCATAACTGCAGACGTGTTAACACGAGTTCATCATGAGTGGGAGAGATGACATAAACCATAAGGTTGTAATTAATGATGAATAAAATAAAAACAAGAAAAAAAAATCCAACAATCACATTGCAAGAGAATTTCTTTAATATTGCTGTACAGCTAGGCTTTAAAAAGGAATAAATCCATCTATGTTCTATGCCGCTGATCCATCAGGATCGTGGGATAACCTGGAGACTATCCCAGGGAGCATGGGGCACAAGGCGGGGTACACCCTGGGACGGGGTGCCAATCCATCGCAGGGCACACACACACACACACACTCACACACCCATTCATACACTACGGACACTTTGGACACGCCAATCAGCCTACCATGCATGTCTTTGTACTGGGGAGGAAACCGGAGTACCCGGAGGAAACCCCCGCAGCACGGGGAGAACATGCAAACTCCACACACACACACAGGGGGCAGCGGCGGGAATCGAACCCCCGACCCTGGAGGTGTAAGGCGCAATCAAAATACCGTGATTAAAAAATTGGACACGACTTTATTTATTTATTTGTTTGAGTCACAAAATTCAATAATGAAACAAATATTTTTGCATTATTATTATTATTTTTTTTTTTTTCTCCCAATACACAAACTTCACAGGTGTGTTCAGCTTAAATCTTTCCAATACACTTCACTACATAAACCCTCTGCAGGGTTTGATTCATTGTACTGATTTTTATTTATTTATTTATTTATTTGATTCCCAGATACACAGGTTTATTCATTTTCAATTCAATTTGCTTTGGCATGACAAACTATTGTATATATATATATATATATATATATATATATATATATATATATATATATATATATATATGCAATAATAATAATAATACTAATACTACTACCACCACCACTACTACTACTATTAATAATAATAATAATAATAATGAACAAGGGGCAAAAAAAGAAATAAAAAAACTATATAGAAATACAAGGAACAAACATATCAAATAAAACATCATCATCAATAACAATAATGATATACTTTAGATAGGATTCGTTGTATTGATCAGGGCGATGACGTAACGGGTTTCAGCTCCACCGTAGTGCACTGCACCTAGTGTTCTCCCTAGCTAGGGCTCGCGGATTGGGACACGTCCCCTCGTGCTCTGTGTATCCCTGTATAACAGCGTGTGCGCGAGAGGCGACGTGACCGCGTTACGACTACGAGAAAAGCACCGAAAGCCACATAAAATGGCGAGGACTGGACGTTCTCGCTGTGCATAGGTGCAGGTAGAGGCGGTGTGCTTCAGACGGCTTTTTTGCTTTTTTTACGTTAGCGTTTCTGCAACGTGCGCGCGAGATAAAGGAGGAGAAACGTTATAAAAACTCTGGACGTGAAAACACGGCGCGGAGCAACGCATGGACGTGTGAGTGCAGAAAATACAACGTTACACGTGATTAAATACACGGCTCCTAATGCAGAAGAGAACAGAGACAAGGCTGTGTAGTGGGGTTTAAAACCAGAAGCGGAGGGTTTTCTGCTCGCGTACGTGTTGACAGTACAGCGCGTGCAGGAGCGCGAGCACAGTGTTTGCGGTTCACTCACACAATCAAACACCTGATGAAAACATTAGCTCACTAGCAGCTAGCGTCTGTCTGTCTGAGATTGTAAGGATAATTAACAAGCTGTGTGTGAGTTTTTGCTCAAACGCGGTTATTTGTGTGTGTGTGTGTGTGTGTTTATTTTTTGTGTTCATTAGTGCGGTTTTGTAACTGAACTGGAATCTCGACTCTGATTGGTCAGAAGGAATATCATTAGCTCGGAAAGTAGTTCCGACTGCCAGGCAAATCACAGGGTTTATATATTAATGCGCGTGTCCTGATTGGCGGTACTATAGTCCAGGGCTCTCCAGCCTTAAGTTTGTTTGTTTGTTTGTTTGTTTGTTTTTATAGAACGGACAGTTTTCTTGACATGATATTGTTAAAAATGACGTCTCCATAGCGACTGCATCAAACTAAAATGCAATATTTCAACTCGCCATAAACAATCAGTGGGAGCACTGGGCGTGTTTCCCTGAAATAATAATAATAATAATAATAATAACAATAATAATAAGGTCCCATTGAATACCGTTTAAAAATAATCTAACGGTTTGTCTCTCAATGCTGGGTGCTTCGTTTGAAGATGGAGACTCATTAGCCAGTTTATTGGTGTAGTTTTCCTGCAAAAAAAAAAAGAAGCACAAACTCTGCATCGATTGTTTTTTGTTGTTGTTGTTTTTTTTAAAAAAAGCTGCAGAAAAACCAACTGTTTCTGTCCTCAACAATCACACAAAAACCCTCCTGTACGCACTGTATAGTAACAACGTGCCAAAAAAAAAGTGTGAAATTGTTATGGTGATTTTGTTTGTTTGTTTGTTTAGCATTTTTGGAAGGAGTCTCCAGTGTCAGCGCTTTGTAACAGGGAGAAATCTGTAACGTTAGGTCACGGTGAAGTTTTCAGGAAGGAGGCGTTTGTCTGTCTTTGCAGTGTTTTTACTTTCCTGCTCTTATTAAATTCAGGAGAGGGGAAAAAGAAGAGAGACCGGCGGTGGAACGAGGGAAGGAGTCTCCCGTGTCTCGGGAAAAGTCCTCTCAGGACGGAGGATTTCACACGTTCAAGTTTCACAGTAACATAACAAGCAGCCTTTTCTTTCTTTCTTTCTTTCTTTCTTTTTAAAATCTGATTAACTACAAGAGAGGGAGAGGGAAAAACAAGAGTCTTTGTATCTTTTATAACGCTACAGCCGATAACAGGAACTAACTTGTTCTGATGATAATCATAATGTTTGGGTTTTATTTGTTTACACTGTGCAAAGGTCACCTCTTTCCATTCCTGCAGAGACTTTCTCAGTATTTCGGTGTTCAAGTGACGCAGGAAGTGTTCCGTTTGTAGTCAACCGTCGTTACATTTTTGCGTTTATCTCATTTAATACATCTGAGCTGAGTTGAGGGTTAAGGACCTTGCTCAAGGGCTTGGCAGGGCTCGGGTTTGAACTCACGACCTTCCAACCAGTACGTCCTAACCGCTGAACTACCACTGCCCGGAGTTCTTCAATCGGATTGGTCAGAAAGTCTGCCTGGGAGGGGCTGGTCAGAAAACTCCCGTTGCGATACGTTGCATAGCGTAACGGTTAATAAAAAAGTGTTGTTGGTTAATAAATGATCTGCTTTGCGTTGGTCTGCACCTCAGCGTGGATTGTTTTCCTGTACCAGCATGCACCCAAGCGTTTTTTTTTTTTTTTGTTTTTTTCTCACCGTATTAACAGAAACACATTGAGGAACTTCTAATTTGCATATTCATAGATGTTTGTGAAGATAATACTCGGTCATTTTCCTGCTCTAACGCACCTGATTCAGCTCGTTGCGTCATGCCCGGGTTCGTAAATGTGTTGGGACAGGAATTTACCTTTATCTACTGTACCTACACCCCCCCTCACTCCAGCCACTTACTGCATGGACGTGTTTACTGATTACTAAGAAGGATCTCAGACAAGGTGGAGCTGGCCGTGTGTGACGGAGCGTAAGAATTTGTCAGCACCTACTCGAGTGGAGAGCATTAAAAGCTTATTTTCCGGCGAAGTGCTTCAGAGCAGGTCGTGGCGTCGAGGAGGAGATAAACCTTTCGTGAGGAGGAAATACGGCGGTGAATAGAGCGCGGGACTGAGCTCAGGGGAGCGACGGTGCGGGTAAGTCGTGCTGTTCACACCCCTTTTATCAGACACGGTGAACACCTGAAAAGGTGAAGGAGAGGTCTAAACCTTGACTTCTTTACGCCTTTTGTTTAGTAGGTCAGTCCCATTGTGGTATAAATCTCTTTTTCAAGACAGACCTGCTCGACACCGGCTTACAGACGTCACCATGACATCCAAACGACAGTTAGCCTCGACTGCTGTACATCCTGCAGCTTTTAAAATCTCCCTCTGTAGATTAGCGTTTGGCGCAGATGCTAAACGTAGGCAGTGAACGCTTCAGGATGTGCGGGTGTAGGAAAACCATCGGCGACGAAGCGGAGTTCGTTATTTTCCTATAATGGCGTGTTCCGAAATGATCTATCACTCATCTGTGACAGCAAATTACCCATGATTTAAAAAAAGCCCCAACTTTTATTAAAGAATAACACACTACAGTCAAAAGTTTGTGGACACCTGGCTATCACGTCCACGTGGGGTTCTTCACCAAACTATTACCAAAAAATTAGAAGCGCACCGTTGTGTAGGAAGTCTCTGTGCGCTGTGGCGTTACAGTTCCCCTTCACCGGAGCTAAGAGGTGCGAACCTGTTCCAGCATGACGATGCACCTGTACACAAAGCGAGCTCCACGAAGACGCGGTGTGTTAAGTGTTAAGGTTGGAAGAAACCCCACTGAACACCTTTGGGATGAACTGGAACCGGAGCCTCCTCACATCAACATCAGCTCCTGACCTCATCCTCACTAACGCTCTTGAAGCTGAATGATCACAAATCCCCACAGACACGCCCCAAAATCCCCACAGCCACGCCCCGAAATCTATTGGAAAGCCTTCCCAGAAGAGCGAGTGGAGCGCGTTATAACAGCGAAGGGGGAATAAACCTGGAACGAGATGCTTCACGAGGACGTGTGTGTCCCGGCCATGTGCGCACAAAACTTTGGCAATAACGTTCAAGTAAAAGTGGAACGTTTTCCTGTTTAAATACGTAAATATTTGAACGTCAGATAGTTCAACAGGGAAATTTGGAGGTTCGGTGGGAATTGTTAGAGATCCTCGGTGTGTGTGTGTGTGTGTGTGTGTGTGTGTGTGTGTGTGTGTGTGTGTACGTTGCTCTTGTTTCTTCAACATGTGATTTATGAGTTTGTGTCATAAATGAGAAGCATATTATATTGAGTGAAACGAATGGGGTGTGTGTGTGTGTGTGTGAGATGAGAAGAGACCCTCCGATGGATCCTGGGTGTTGTAACAGACCAAGCTGGTGATGTATTAGTAGTAGTAGTAGTACATGAGTATCACAGTGTAATAGGTGAGGAGATAAAGGAAGAAGTGAGCAGTGAGTGTGTTGAGCATGTACACAGGATGTTGTGTGAAAACATTATGAGTAAGACTCGGTGTGACCCAGCTGTGATCATTCTTGCGTGCATCTTCCCATTTCCTGCCCTGTTAGTCATGACCGAGAAACAGCCCACGATATTTCCTCATTAGTTCTCATTGCATGTGCTGTCAGAGTCTCCAAAGCATTTTGTCTGCACATGTTTTCTTTTGGATCTCGTTCCACATGCACAGCGTCTTGCTTTGGTTTTCGGACTCGATTAAAGTGCAGCTGAAGTTGGGACACGTCCCAAACCTCGGGACCCTGCCCTCTTGTCGTACATCCCCCCCCCCCCCCCTTCATTACTCACACTGAAACATCCAGTGGTAGTGAAGCCTTGCATGCTAGTGTGAAATGGAGAGATATTTGTCAGTGGACAGATTATTTTTCTTGCAGCCCCTCCCTTCCCAAGGCATTTTCTTTCCTCTCTCGACCCTCAAACGCTCACGCTCTCTCTCTCTCTCTCTCTCTCTCTCTCTCTCTCGTAGTTGACCTGTGAAATCTCAACAGAGACTTGTGTAAAGCAGAAAACACTCCATATGGAGATATGTGTGTTTTACATCATCTTCACATTTCCTTTGCCTGAAATCTTGGCTGTGTTCTAAACTGATCACACTAAACACTAAACAGTGCTTTAGGCATTTGTCAAGAATGTCGATGGTGCTAAAAATTTGTATTCAGAAGGAGATACACACACATAATATATAGTTAGTGTGAGGGTGTGGACGGTGTGAGGGGTTTAGTTAGTGTGAGGGTCTGGACGGTGTGAGGGGATTAGTTGGTGTGAGGGTCTGGACGGTGTGAGGGGATTAGTTGGTGTGAGGGTCTGGACGGTGTGAGGGGATAAGTTAGTGTGAGGGTCTGGACAGTGTGAGGGGTTTAGTTGGTGTGAGGGGTTTAGTTAGTGTGAGGGGTTTAGTTAGTGTGAGGGTCTGGACGGTGTGAGGGGATAAGTTAGTGTGAGGGTCTGGATGGTGTGAGGGGTTTAGTTGGTGTGAGGGGTTTAGTTAGTGTGAGGGTCCGGACGGTGTTAGGGGTTTAGTTAGAGTGAGGGGTTTAGTTAGTGTGAGGGTCTGGACGGTGTGAGGGGATTAGTTAGTGTGAGGGTCTGGACGGTGTGAGGGGTTTAGTTGGTGTGAGGGGTTTAGTTAGTGTGAGGGTCTGGATGGTGTGAGGGGTTTAGTTCGTGTGAGGGTCTGGTCTCTGTGAGGGGGTTTAATAATTTGGTAAAGGAAAAGGTGGAATGTTAAGACCGTTCTTGTTTTCCACCTTATGAAAGAGAAGACGTGTCTATAAACTGTGTGTAGCAGTGTATCTGTGTAACGGTTACAGATTTGTTTACCACAGTATATTACCGTGCTGTAATTCACTCTGTCAGTGTTTCATGCACATGGAAGCGCGCTGAAAGACGAGCTGCGCCTCAGAGTGAAAACGCCCGCCACACCCGATGTTTACTAACGGCTCGCTTCTACCCTCAGGTTCCGCACGGATTGAAGTCTCAAACCAGAACCTCTTCCCCGACCAGAACCCGGAGCAGTGCTGTAGAAGTTCCCGTAATTCGACGGGTTGTTGCGTTGACCTTTCAGTGAACTCGGATTACACCGTGCTTTAACAGCTGCGTATAAAAGTCCGAGTCCACTCCACACCTCCGTTCCCTCAGTAATGTGAAATAAATACAGCTTTGTGTAAATCTGTTCATTCAGAATGCTTGTCCCCACACGCTCCACGCAGAGGGGGGGACCGACTCGATCACGGGTTTAGCTGGAAGGAGACGACGGTTAGCGCCGGGTGTGCTATGTGTAGATGTGTCACTGGCTGATTGCCTAGAGCTTTGTGACGGAGCAGAAACGATCGACGAGACGAGACGAGCAGGCCCGCTATCACGAAATCCTTCCCATCTCTCCGAGCTGATGGACAGTTTAGATCGGGGGCGTTCAGGTGAAATTCCCGACGAGAGGTCCAGCTGCGTGAAATCCCCCGCTAAGAAAACCATCCGGATAAGCGACTAACCCGGCTGCACCGAGTCGGCCGTTCACATTCAACCGCCAATTATCGTTTCTCTTCATTTATTCTGCGAAAACACGTCTTCTTTTCTCGATGAGCTGCCTTCAGCGAGATCATTTACATAAATGCATGCGATTGCCCGCAACGTGTTTTCGAAAACTGGAGTTGCTGAACTAGTCTTTATTTATTTATTTATTTAATTTCCCCCATTAGTTTATCAGTTCTGCGACAGGATTTTTTTCAGTATTTCCCGAGCTACATCTGGACCGTCGGTTAACGAGCCCGATTTTCACCCTGCATCAGAGACGTTCCGATGTATCGGACCATAATTATCGTCCGATATCACTCTGAATAACTGGTACTGGCTGAGAGATTTAGTATCGGTGCAGCTCTACCCTACAGTCGGAGCCACGGCCTCTGCGGTGAGCAACAGAACGGGTGCAGATCGTTCTCAGGTTCACATTTTCGCTTTAAAGGAAATGACAACAGGAAGTGAAGAAGGCAGGAGAAGTGAGAGGTGTCGACGGGCCCCTTTTCAAGAAAGTCACGGCCTCTGAGCCGTCCTGCTCTGTGAATGCACGCTCTGTGTGCGTGTCTCGATTTGCGTTCGTGTAGCCGTCGTTTTAGGAGTCTGGTGACTCGGTATGGGGAAACGAGTCCTTGTAGGTGTGTGTTCGTGTAAATGCGGAGTGCGTGTGGATGGAACTGAAAAGCGAAGTCGTGTATGTCTGAACGTTGACCGGAAGGACGTTTTATATTTCATCACCCGTCACCGTATGACCGTAAACCTTATTAACATTTTCCAGCGACGTTCGACGTCACGTTAATGTGAAATCCAACGTGGAGATGCTGGAGCGGACGTCGGACTCGACGACGCGTTCGTGCTCGGGCGGTTGGCGATCCGCGGGATGACGAGCTCGCAGCGGAAGCTTTGGAAGGTGATCTGTCTGAGTGTACAGAGGAGGGTGAGAGAGCTGGACGGACTAAAGGACTAAAGCTGTGCCGCATCACCAATAAAAACAATCTGACGCAGAATTTCATGAATAAACAAACCTGGACAGCGTATTAGTTGTATACAAATATTTACTAATTGTATATTGAGATAAATATTATCGATATACATAGATGTACACCGATCAGCTATAGCATTAAAACCACCTGCTTAATATTGTATAGTTCCAGCCTGTGCCACCAAAACAGCTCTGACCCTTCGAGGCATGGACTCTACATGACCTCTGAAGGCGTGCTGTGGTATCTGGCACCAAGACGTTAGCAGCAGATCCTTTAAGTCCTGTAAGTTGCGAGGTCGGGCCTCCATGGATCGGACTTGTTTGTACAGAACGTCCCACAGACGCTGGATCGGATTGAGATCTGGGGAATTCGGAGGCCGAGTCAACACCATGAACTCTTTGTCGTGTTCCTCAAACCGTTCCTGAAGAGTTTTTGCAGTGTTATCAGGGCGCATTATCCTACTAAGGTCGTAGCGTTGCCATGAAGGGGTGTACTCGGTCTGCGACAATGTTTAGGTAGGTGGGACGTGCCAAAGTAACACCCACACGAATGCCAGAACATTGCCCAGAGCACCACCAGCTTGCCTTCTTCCCGTAGTGCATCCTGGTGCGATCTCCATTCTTGAGAGGTGAGAGCCACCTTCTTCCATTGCTGCATGGACAAGTTCTGATACTCACTTTTGGTAGGTACTAACCACTGCATACCGGGAACACCCCCCACAAGACCTGCCGTTTTGGAGACGCTCTGACCCAGTCGTCTAGCCATCACAATCCGATCCTTGTCAAAGTCTGTCAGATCCTTCCGCTTGCCCGTTTTTCCCGCTTCCAACACGTCAACTTCCAGAACTGACCGTTCACTTTCTGCCTAATAAATCAATCCCACCTCCCCCCTTGACAGGTGCCGCGGTAACGAGATAATCAACGTCATTCACGTCACCCGTCATAAAGAAATATTTGCTTCCGTTGTCCAGAAGAGAAATGAATAGCGAACCGTGCTTCTTACATTTGTGTGTGGCATTTCGTCAGACGCCCTTATCCAGAGCGACTTACGTTTCTCTCATTCATGCATGTGAGCAGTTGAGGGTTAAGGGCCTTGCTCAGGGACCCAGAAGGGGTCGCTTAACAGTGCTGGGGCTTGACCTCCTGACCTTCTGATCAGCAACACAGAGCCTTTAACCACTGAGCCACCACTGTCCTTTTAATAAAGAACTTTGTTGGCTGTTTTTGTAAAATATTGCGATTTTTTTTTTTTCTCCTTTCTTTCTGACCGAGTAACTGAACTCTCACATTGGTGTTATGTCTTTTTTTTTTCTTTTTTAAAAGTTATTTTTAAAAGTCATGAACTCTGATTGAAGACGGAGAGAAGAAGCCTTCTGAAAAATGAGGCTACGTGTCCTCGTGCGAAAGAAGCAGAGCACGAAGCCCCGCAGGCCATCGCTTTATTTATTTATTTATTTTTTTAAAAAAGCCAGAGGGACAACTTCTTCAGTCCGCTGCGCTTCCTGGAACTTTGAGCATTATGGGATGTCGAGAACACCCTGGAAAAACTCTTCAACTCGGCGACATCTGTACGCCTCCAGACTTTCTCAGCAGCACAAACATGTGGCCTGTGTCGACAAACTCCTCCAGAATGTTGTGTTTCGGTCGCCCGAGGACACGTTCGGATCGTTAGGCATTTCAGGACAAAGGCAGATTTATAGCTGTTTCGTGGTTTTCGTCCCCAGGCGCCACGCTGAAGTTTGGGAGTCGTGAACGGCTCCTTTGTACCGGGCGGAGGGGGAAAAGGCTGCCGTCACGCCGGAGTGTCATCGCTCACTTCTGCTACGTGTCGCTGCACGTTCATCTTATACGAGCACGCTTCGGAAGACTCGCATTAGAGCAGGGACAGTAGGAAAGATTCGTGGTACAGCAACCAGACCCCGATATCTCGACGGGTTTTTATTACGACGATGCATTGTAGCATTGTAACCTTATTATTTCATAAATAAATCAAACCCACCGACGTTCTAAACACACATTGTGATACCTCGGCGTGAGCTCTCAGGAGATTGATGTTGTTCAGCCCGAACGCTCAGGATCGATCGTTCCTTAATCGCACGGCTGTTCGTCAATACAGGATAAACGTGTAAACATGGGTGTTTATTATATTTAACACGCCATCGTGAGATGATAAACAATCACACTCCGGCGTACACTGGAACACTGACGCGTCCCATGCCGTTGAGTCTCCGTCTTCTCGGAGAGCTTTATACGCTACGGTACTCATGGGTAAGACGGAGCAGAGCACTACAGGCTTTATGGAGTCTCGTCGTGAGCAGAAAGCAACAGGAAGAGCGTAGGAATTAAAAGCCTTCCGTCCTAGTCAGTCCTGATCGGAGTGATTTTCCTGTTTCCTTGTAAACACACCTAAACCTGATATGAGCGAGAGAGAATCTGGATGCTCCGGTATTTTATAGTCTCGCACACACACACACACACACGTGATGTTTCTACAGACTTGCCCCCCCCCCCATTCTTCCTGGCCGTACTCCTCACGCAGGTAGGGTTTAGAGTGTGTGTGTGTGTGTGTGTGTGAGGACTGATGAGAGGTGTACAGCTGTGATTACTGTACCGGTTTGTGCATGTTTGTTAAAGGTATAATCCGCTCGTAGCACCTTGTTCTGTCCGGGCGGATTACAGCACCGGGGTGTCGCGCAGGACGGACGTGCACAGGCTTGCGCGCGCTCGCTACGGTAACAGTGTTTCACCCCGGAGAGCCGCGATCCCAGTTCGTCATCTCGAGCATGGAGTCCAGCCGATGATGTCCTCATCCCGAAGAGCTTCTTTTGCAGAGTTTGTGATCTGGTAAAAACCGAAGTCCGAGGGGTTCGTAGAACGGTGACGAACGGACCGGCGACGTTTTCGCGCCGGTTGAGCGTTTTGATGGTGGGTAAAAGTTGACACGTGGCGTTTACTCGGTACAGTAAGAACAAAAGCACTTTGAAGCAAGGACGACGAACGTGATGCTAAACTGCTAAACACTTAGGGGTGTGCTTTTTAGCGGGAAACTCAACGAAGCGGAGTCATTTCCTGGACCTGTACATCTCGTAGGTGCTAGCAAGGCACTCTGCGCTTTTTATCCGCTTGTAGTTACGCTTAACGTTGTGGAGCAGGATCACTTGCGTCAGAGCAGCGTGAAACAGTCCTTCGTGCACCAGCCTTGAAGTAACAACAACAACAACAAAGCGGCCTGTCCTGGTACTGACGAAGCGGGAAATGTAAACTCCTGGAGGTTCTCCTGTGATTAGAAAGCACCGACACTGGAGACTCCTTCCGTGAGCGGGAAACGAGCATCTCCTTATGGAAAGCGAGTTAGCCGTGTTAACGATGACGTGGTGTTCTTTACGTCGCAAAACTTTTATTTTATCGTCTGCTGTTAGTCTTGGATCATGTAGCGTCTTGCCGTGAGCGAGTCGTTACTATAGAAACGATAATCAGAATGAGCGTGTCTTTAATATAACCCGTGCACCAGAGCTGCGGTTATAGGACGTGATTCGGCGCCTTCTGACCAATCAGAATTGAGAATTCAGCAGCGCTGTGGAATGAGGGGTTGTGTTTTACTTTGTCATGTATGACTCGCAGTAAAAGTACATCTACTCTGTCCTAAACGATTAGGTCTGAATGTAGAATGAAATCTGAATGGAGCTGTGTGTGTGTGTGTGTGTGTGTGTGTGTGTTGGCTGCATGAGATCACTAATGGGAATATTCCACTTTTGCAGTGTACACACGCTGTCACAGGACTCACCGACTTAAGTCTTGTGATTTGAAGTGATTCACGTGTCAGATTCAGAAAGTGATTCGTGAGTCATTTGATGAGACGGCTGTCCATCTGTACAAACCCTGGGATTCTTGTTGATCTAACAGTCCTGCGTCATCGAGCAAATGGAGTAATGCCTTTTAAGAGAAGAGATTTATTTACAATTAATCATGAGTCAGATATCCGTTCTCCAGCATACCATAATAATATCATCGCACGCAACATTCTGACAGTCTTCTGGGATCTAGCCAGTCCGCCTACCTGTGTGTGTGTGTGTGTGTGTGTGTGTGTGTGTGTGGGAGAACCCAGATGTTCCACACAGACCGTAACCTCAGGATGCTCGATTCTGATTGGTCAGAAGGTGTTGATTTAGTTTTCTCTAACTGCAGCCACAAGGCGAAGCGCAGGTTTATATCACAGCGCTCGTTCTACTACTTTATCGTTTCTATAGTAACGGCTTGGAGAGGAATTCCGCATGCCGGATGCTTGCTTAAAAAATAAAATGAATAAATAAGAGTAATTGTAATTGCTGATGTAGTGCAGTTTTCTTTTAAGGAGGTGTTTTGTTGGACATTTTCTGGAAGGAGTCTCCAGTGTAAGCACTTCGTAACGGTCAACTTGAACAGTGGCTCCGTCACGTTTTCCTTCAGGGGAAGGTGTTCCTACGACACCACGCCTTTTCCAGACGATCCCCGACGTTAAATGTACCGTGCGTATCAACTAAATTTAAATAAATAAAAAAAAAAATTCCCCGACATAGTTTGTCATGGCACCCTTTTGAATACTTTCAAAAATTTGTGCACCCTACACCAACACTAACGCTGTACAGCGTCGGCTGCACGAGGATGGAGTCGATGGTCCAGAAACATCTGGAGCTTTTCGTTTAAGAAATCCGTCCGTGTTCTTTTGCACTACGCAGACTGACGATCGGGGTCGAGGCGGAGGGAATTATTCATTCATTATTAAGGAGTTATTTTTAATACATCATGTATCGTTATCGTTATGTGTGTGTGTGTGTGTGTGTGTGTCTGTCGTATTATTTCTCTATCCGTGTTTATTATTTCAGACATCAGATGTCGGTCATATATATTCAACGTTTCATACACGGTTTAGAAAGGGTTGACGGATTTTTACGCGGCACCCCGGGTTGGGAAACACTGCACTGTGGTGTAAGAGGAATAAAACACTTCTGGACATGCTGCTGTAGGAAAAAGGATCCATGTTTGGTGTGGAAACTGTTCCTCTGCGTCATTAATGATGGAACTGTGCTTTATTCTTTACTTATTGACCAAAACCTCCTTGTTTATACAGGGTGAGAATTGGTATAAAGTATCCTGATGCATGCTGTGTGTGTGTGTGTGTGTGTGTGTGTGTTTGCGTGCTGAGATGCTTGCAGTGATGAATGAGGATACAGTAGTATATAATTAGGTGCTAACTTTATTGTTTGTTAATACCAGACCATTCAAGTTTGGCCACTAACTGAATCACTAATGTTAGTGTGTGTGTGTGTGTGTGTGTGTGTGTGTGTGTGTGTGTGCACTACCCGTCAAAAGTTTACACAGTCATTCTTTATGTTGATTATTATTTCTCCACATTTTATAATAATAATAAAGTCATCGACACTCTGGAGTGACACAAATGGAACTATGGGAATTATGTCGTGATAAAAAATCCGAAATAAATCAAAATAATTCAGTAGCATCTTCAAAGTCGACGCCCTTTCCGCCTAGAATATTCCAGGAATGTCTTCTTGGCGTTTTCTCACCCGATTTCTTGAGGAATTTCCCCGAGATGCTTTTTAAACAGTATTAGAGGAGTTCACACCGACGCTGCACTCTTATCCGCTGCTCTTGGGGATATGGAAATAAAATGTTCGTTTTAGTCTAACGAAAGAAACGGATATGTCTGGACGATTGTATTTTTTGTCCACACCGCCAATTTCACACGTTTACTCACACAGACACCTTCAGATCAAAAGCTTTTTAAACATCGCGAGAGACATTTCCGTCGGGCGTCCACAAACTTTTGACCCGTAGTGCGCGGACGGTTCCGCCGTTTGTTTTTCAAATCCAGTTCAGCTGTATAAACTGTCCGGAAGTGACCATGTTGAAAAGCCTCTCGAACCTGACGGGTGAAATACGCGGGCGTTTTTCGTCTCTTCTTTGTGGCGTCGTAAATCGGGAGGCGTAAAACCCGCGACCATGGCGCCGATACCGTGCGAGGTAGAAATGCTCGACAGAACTCCCGTAAAACACACACGGACATTTGGTGAAAATGTGTTCGTACTGCGTCGGGCTCTCGGGCAGTCGCAGCTGTGAAAGTCAGAAGACCCGGACGCTTTATATAAACCGAGTTGCGGCACGAGGAGAGAAGTGGAAACGTAGACGTACGTGTGTATACGTAGCACTTTGATTGATATGCAGCAAGTTATTGTCGGCCTTCTTTTTAATTAAATTTTTTATTTACAGTAAAACAAGGTAATTTCCTGCACAAAATGCGATAGCATCTCCCGATTACAATGTAACGCGTGACGGTAACGTTTACAGCGGCTTCGGAAGTCGATTAAAAGCGTTTTTTTATTTAAAAAAAAGCAAAGTGCGCCCGATGCGCGTTCTCCGTTCTTCATTTTCTAGACGTAGAGGTGCTGTATTTTTTTGTAGTTCGTTAAGAGAAGGTACACTGAACTTCCCAGGAGGACGTGACTGCACAGTAAGTTCTTTCACAGACGTTCCTCAGCGTTAATGTAAATATCAACAGGTTAAAAGAATAGATCACTGCTTAATAAGGATAAAATGTAATGGGTGGGAAATAGCTGTGGAATAAAACTCTTGATGTTATTGGATCATGTTTAAACCCCACGGAGGGAAGAGTTGAGTCGGGCTTTATTCCTACACTTTATATTCTGCTACGCTCAGAGTCACTGAATCGTTCCCCACTTATATTTCTATTAGTTTCTGTATCGGTGCTGTAGAGGAGCCCTGAGTCCTGTAGAGGAGTCCTGAGTCCCGAGTCCCGTAGAGGAGTCCCGAATCCCGTAGAGGAGTCCCGAGTCCCGTAGAGGAGTCCCGAGTCCTGAGTCCTGTAGAGGAGTGCTGAGTCCTGAGTCCTGTAGAGGAGTGCTGAGTCCTGTAGAGGAGTGCTGAGTCCTGTAGAGGAGTGCTGAGTCCTGAGTCCTGTAGAGGAGTCCTGAGTCCTGTAGAGGAGTCCTGTGTCCTGAGTCCTGTAGAGGAGTCCTGAGCCCTGTAGAGGAGTGCTGAGTCCTGTAGAGGAGTCCTGAGCCCTGTAGAGGAGTGCTGAGTCCTGAGTTCTGTAGAGGAGTCCTGAGCCCTGTAGAGGAGTCCTGTGTCCTGAGCCCTGTAGAGGAGTCCTGTGTCCTGAGTCCTGTAGAGGAGTCCTGAGCCCTGTAGAGGAGTGCTGAGTCCTGAGTTCTGTAGAGGAGTCCTGAGTTCTGTAGAGGAGTCCTGAGTCCTGTAGAGGAGTGCTGAGTCCTGTAGAGGAGTGCTGAGTCCTGTAGAGGAGTGCTGAGTCCTGAGTCCTGTAGAGGAGTCCTGAGTCCTGAGTCCTGTAGAGGAGTCCTGAGTCCTGTAGAGGAGTCCTGTGTCCTGAGTCCTGTAGAGGAGTCCTGTGTCCTGAGTCCTGTAGAGGAGTCTTGAGCCCTGTAGAGGAGTGCTGAGTCCTGAGTCCTGTAGAGGAGTCCTGAGTCCTGTAGAGGAGTCCTGAGTCCTATAGAGGAGTCCTGTGTCCTGAGTTCTGTAGAGGAGTCCTGAGCCCTGTAGAGGAGTGCTGAGTCCTGAGTCCTGAGTCCTGTAGAGGAGTCCTGAGTCCTGTAGAGGAGTCCTGAGTCCTGTAGAGGAGCCCTGAGTCCTGTAGAGGAGTCCTGTGTCCTGAGCCCTGTAGAGGAGTGCTGAGCCCTGTAGAGGAGTCCTGAGTCCTGTAGAGGAGTCCTGTGTCCTGAGTCCTGTAGAGGAGTCCTGAGCCCTGTAGAGGAGTGCTGAGTCCTGTAGAGGAGTCCTGAGCCCTGTAGAGGAGTGCTGAGTCCTGAGTTCTGTAGAGGAGTCCTGAGCCCTGTAGAGGAGTCCTGTGTCCTGAGCCCTGTAGAGGAGTCCTGTGTCCTGAGTCCTGTAGAGGAGTCCTGAGCCCTGTAGAGGAGTGCTGAGTCCTGAGTCCTGTAGAGGAGTCCTGAGTCCTGTAGAGGAGTCCTGAGTCCTGTAGAGGAGTGCTGAGTCCTGTAGAGGAGTGCTGAGTCCTGTAGAGGAGTGCTGAGTCCTGTAGAGGAGTGCTGAGTCCTGAGTCCTGTAGAGGAGTCCTGAGTCCTGAGTCCTGTAGAGGAGTCCTGAGTCCTGTAGAGGAGTCCTGTGTCCTGAGTCCTGTAGAGGAGTCCTGTGTCCTGAGTCCTGTAGAGGAGTCTTGAGCCCTGTAGAGGAGTGCTGAGTCCTGAGTCCTGTAGAGGAGTCCTGAGTCCTGTAGAGGAGTCCTGAGTCCTATAGAGGAGTCCTGTGTCCTGAGTTCTGTAGAGGAGTCCTGAGCCCTGTAGAGGAGTGCTGAGTCCTGAGTCCTGAGTCCTGTAGAGGAGTCCTGAGTCCTGTAGAGGAGTCCTGAGTCCTGTAGAGGAGTCCTGAGTCCTGTAGAGGAGCCCTGAGTCCTGTAGAGGAGTGCTGAGCCCTGAGTCCTGTAGAGGAGTCCTGAGTCCTGTAGAGGAGTCCTGTGTCCTGAGCCCTGTAGAGGAGTGCTGAGCCCTGTAGAGGAGTGCTGAGCCCTGTAGAGGAGTCCTGAGTCCTGTAGAGGAGTCCTGTGTCCTGAGCCCTGTAGAGGAGTGCTGAGCCCTGTAGAGGAGTGCTGAGCCCTGTAGAGGAGTCCTGAGTCCTGTAGAGGAGTCCTGAGTCCTGTAGAGGAGTCCTGAGTCCTGAGTCCTGAGTCCTGTAGAGGAGTCCTGAGTGCTGAGTCCTGTAGAGGAGTGCTGAGTCCTGAGTCCTTTTGGAGGAAATAAGTTACAGACAGTTTTGTTTTAAAATGTGTCCAGGTGATTTTTCATATCAGATGGTACTGGATTGTCAGTCTGATTCTTTCTTTCTGTCTTTTCCTTTCTTTCTTTTTTTTTTTTCTTTCTTTCTTTCCTTCCATCTTTCTTCCTAGCTTTTCTTTCTTTCTTTTCTGGCTCTGTGTGTCCTATCTTTCTGGCTTGTCTTTCTTTCTTTCCATCTTTTCTGTCTGTCTGTCTGTGATTGAGTGACTGAACGAAGGAAAGCGCCAGAGTGTGAGTGCGTCGTGTTGATCTTTCGCTGCGCTGGTCTCAGACGCTGATGCAGCGCGAGGTTAGTGTTCTATGAACAACAAAAACAGCTGAAATGGATTGTGTAATAGCAACGCTGCTATTACACAATCCATTTCAGTTGTTTTTGTTGTTCATAAAACACTTGTTTTGTAACTTCAAAAAGTTCTTAAAGTTCATGAAAAACTTGTCTGACTCATTCTGCTGTAAGGTGTGTTTCCTCAGCACGGAACAACCAGAAGGAACAGTTAAGCTCGTTTGTCTGGAGGTTTTGGAAATCCTGGTGTTTCGGACTGAAGTCCTTCATTTGTTGTGAGAGCTCTGCTTCTGTAGCTTTCTTCTTCCTGAAGGGTTCGTGTCGGAAACGCCCAGTTTCTCGCAGGACTACAGGAGGGTGTTACACTTTTAGGAGTTGTCAACACTTGGGGTTAGGGATGGACGATGTGATGATCCGATCTCGATATTGCGATATTATTTCCTGATGCACTTTTCTGAGAGATCCTGATATATGTTGTGTTTTTTATATTTTTTATAATTATAAGAAAGCAGTTGATTCGACATTAAAATGTTTATATTAATATTTAAAATGACGAGAGAAATTTTTAGATGCGTTTATTTTCCTTCTATTTTTATGACTAAAAATGTGATCGCCAATATTTTTTTTAAAAAAAGTACTTAATGTCATAGACATAATTTTTTCTTTTAATGCACTGCTACTTTTTTGCTGCAAGTTTGTTAGCAAAAGTGTTTATCGTCAAGAACTGTGGTAGAGCAAGAGGTTTCAGTGAGCACGGTAAGGCGCGTACTAAACGCAGAAGGTTTCCATGCCAGAACTCCAAGACGTTCACCACTACTGACCCAAAAGCACAAGAAAAGTCGACTCAAAATCATATCAATAAGAGACAGAAGTTTTGGAGTGATTAATCAAAACCGGAACTTTTCTGCACGATGGATCAGCGGTACGTCTGGAGGAAGAAGAATGAACAAGGAACACTCTGTCCGCAGTCGAGCATGGTGGAGGCTCGGTGATGCTCTGCGGCTGCTTTACATCCTCTGGCACTGGAAGCCTGCAGCGTGTGGAAGGCGAGATGGATTCATCGAAGTATCAGGAAATCCTAGGAGAAAACCTCACGCCGTCTGTGAAGAAGCTGAAGCTTGGGCGTCATCGGATCTTCCAACAGGACAATGATCCCACGCACACCTCAAATTCCACCAAGGCTTGGGTGCAGAAGACGTCCTGGAAGATTCTACAGATCCATCACAGTCGCCTGACTTGAACCGCACAGAAAATCTCCGGTGGGATTAGAAGACGGCAGAAACCCAAGAACATTACTGAACTGGAGGCCATTGATCATGAGGACCGGGAGAAGATTCCTCAGGAACGCTGCCAGAAGATCTGCATCTCGTTTGCAGCAGCTCATAACAGTAAAAGCCTGCTCTATTAAGTACTACAGAAGCTCGCCATGAAGGGGTTGAATACTTCTGCGACTGGAGAAGTCATTAGAAGTTGCATTTCAGTTGAATTTGTTGAAACCACTTGAAGCATTGACTGGTTTATGTACAAGAACACTACACACGCTGAGAGGTCTTGTAGGTTAAAAGAGTTTTGTCGGAAATAAACGTGTGTGTTGGTGGTGTTTAGATTTGGCTTTGAAATCCGTAGCTCTTGGATGCAAGTCTATTCGGAATGGATGGAGAGTTCCAAAACCCATAAAACTTGCTCTGTTTTGCACGAGGGCTGTTTATTAATATCGCACTTTTTCTCCGCATTACTGTTCGAGTTGACATCTGCTGCCGCGGTCCATAATCCTGCACCTTACTCCTACTGGAAATACTTTCTTTAACTTGTCGTCAGATTTCGCTGCAGCACGCCGATGAGATAAGGGGGTTTTTTTTTTCTTTTTGGGTTTGACACTCGCCTCTGAAAGAGGAAGTGCGTTTCAGACAAGGAAACGATGACTGCCTCATGCCCCTTTTTGTGCAATTAACGGAGCCTCTCGTCTTCCCGTAACAGATGACATGACGACGCTGACTTCCTGTGAGCCGTGGAAGCGGCGTGCGAGCTCGTACTGGAGTGTTGCAGAACGAAACGGCAGCGCCGAGCCGAACGCTCTCAGATAGTGCACCTGTTCGTCCTCGTCCTCACCCTCATCCACCTGCTGTCAGAATGGCATCTATACAGCCACGGTTCTTCACTGGTTCCCTCATCATCTTCATCATCATCAGCAGCAGCACCAGCAGCAGCAGCAGCGGGCACACTCACGCCATCCCTCGTGTCACCTTTCCTCTCGGTAAGAGTCTTTTTGTTCTTTTTGTCTTAATTAATGTCCTGAAGCGCTGTACGCATTTATACTTCACCACAGTGTAGTCATGTGACACATCCTGATATATTAAACATACAGTCATCATCGATATCGTCAGACAGATGCCTTATTCCGGACCAATTTAAAGACATGGTGCCAATAGATTTGGTAACAATTTACCAAACAGAACTTTCATTTTAATCAAGGAATAATTTTAGTGACGTTATATATGTGTGTATATGTTTGTGTATGTGTGTGTATAAAATATATATATATATATATATATATATATATATATATATATATATATATATATGATAATACCATAACCCGTGTCCGCCTCGTCTCACGAGATACGGGATGATGTGCCGAGAGCCGTTCCCTCCCCTTTTTATCATCTGTTGCGTATTTGTTCTTCGTTATAAGACGGTCGTCTGCGGCGGTGATTAATAACTTTTTCACCGTTTTGTCCTCCTTTCTATACTTTTGATCTGAATCCAGGTCCAATGAAAGCGCATTCAGAAACGGAGGCAGTGTGTAAAGTTTGCAGAAACTTCCAGAGCATGTTCGCCTCTAGAGATAATTCTGGTTAACGCACGGTAATGAAGCGCGTCTGGCTGCAGCGTGTTTCAGCTTGAATCGGCTTTAGGTTCGGCGTGCAATGCGGCCGTTTAACGTGCGAGCGCCGTACGAGAGAGACGTAACTCGCCGAGCTCACATAGACAAGGATAATGTTTGTTTTCTAGCGGCTTGCACAATCCTGTGTAGTGATTAGCAAATCTGTCACATGATGGGGGGAGAAACCTGGTGTGTGTGTGTGTGTGTGTGTGTGTTTTATATCCACTGCGCTGTCGGATTCAAATCACAGGTTTAAATGAACGCGCTCGTTCCAGGACATTACCGTTTCTATAGTAACTACGTGCGCACGGTCTTGTATAGCAGACACTACACAGACGGTTTGAATGGTTTATATGAGGAATTTTCCTGTGAGGAGATTTATTATTATTTTTCTGTAACGTTTATGGAAGGAGTCTCCAGTGTCAGCACGTTGAAACGGTCGGAGGTAAAGCTGTAGCTTTTAAGTTTTCCAACGTCTTCGGGACCAAAGAGTTTATGGGCTGCGGTAGAGATAGAGGGAGAGAGAGAGAGAGGCTAGTAAGGGAGCGACTGTTTTTATAGAGGTTATGAAGTCAGTAATAACATGAACTTCCTGGATGTTCCACAACTACCTATAAATGTACCTATAAATGGATAAAAAAAAAAAATTTAGTTCTTCAGTTGTTTGCAAAGTGCTGTGATGTAAGAGGAATAAAACCCTTCAGGATGTGCTGTTAATGCAAAAAGAAGGGACTTTAGAGTCACTGATTCGGTTATTATGATTCTGCCCCTCCCCCACCTTACATACATGATGTATCTACATATCTATCTATCTATATATATATATATATATATATATATATATATATATATATACACACACACACATGGAGCTGATTATGATGCCTTCACCAGAGTCTGCATGATATCCCTTTTTGTTTTCGGACACCTTGATTATCAGCCGATCCTGACTAACCGTCCCATATTGTTTTCATTTAAAAACTTTATACGTTTACAAGTACATCACTTACATAAACTCTATCTCTAAAATCTATCTAGATATTTATACTTCACTATATATGAGTTCATTCTTGATAACAGAAAACGCGGTCTCTTCATATGTAAAACGTTCCCAGTTCCCGTCTGATGTCTGTTACAGGATCTGATCTCCAGTATGATTCTTTTAAAAGAAATGTGTTTGTTTATGTTTTTATTTTAGCCCAATAGTGATCCTGGCTATCCGACCTGTGCCATCTCTTCTAAACCCAGATATCCTGCATTGATTTAATTCTCTGTGATTTTTTTTTTTTTTTTTGCCCGTGTAGGAACAAGCTAGTTTTAGAGCACGATCCGATTTCCGTGTTTTAAATCCGCACGGATATTTTTACACCCTGTGTGGTGTGTGTTCGTAATGAGGACCGGATTCGGTGCAGGTGCTGGGACTGAGATTTCTCTGCTCATTAAGACTCGTGCAGGTCAAACTGAGAAAACGAAGTGAGAGGCACTTTAGGTGAACTTCTCCTTTAGAAGAAGTGTTTAGTGTAACTGAGAAATTGTAAACGCGCATGTTGTTGTGCGTTGTATCTAGGAGCTGGTTTTAGGCTGGACAAGTCATGCTTTTTGTTTGTTTTTGCACAGTCCAGGACTCTGTATCATAGCTGATGGATTCATCTTAATAATAATAATAATAATAATAATAATAATAATAATAATAATAATAGTAGTAGTAGTAGTAGTATTTGGAGAAATATGACAAAAATATCATTATATATAAACAGATTGTTCTAAAGTGCACCTGTTAGGGATTTGAAACGTGCCTAATATTGTTTTAAAGGTCTCATACGATAAATTTACGTGCGTCCGAGGTCAAAAAACACTTTAACGTGCTCATAATTTAAACTGTAGCATTACCTTTCTCCCCCAGTGTCACAAACGACTCGTTAAATGATTCGTTCTAAATGATTCGGTCTGAACTCCTCCTTTTAGAGAGCATTCTCTGCTCTGATTGGTCGGATGTCCCAGTCTGTCGTGATTGGTCTACCACCGTCAGCGAGCAGCCAATGAAGACCAGAGGCGGGGCTTTTTGTTACGAACCTACGTAGGTTAGTACAGGAAGTAAAGTCCGGAATCACTAACGACTCGATTCAGCTGTTCAGAATCGATTCCTTCTTTTGGGAGTCGAGAACTCTTTGATCTTTGAAACTTTGCAGACTTTTTACATTCACAAACAGCTCCGTATAGAACACACTACATGGAAGGGAATATCTGAAAAAGCTTAATAGGTGCGCTTTAAAGCCAGAATCATCTTGCTGTTCAGCACGAGGTTCTTGGGAAAGCTGTATTCTGGATATAAATTATATTTATTGATGCAGTGAAGGGCTTTGATGCCGCAAGGCAGCGAACGGCATCACAGACGCCGACCGTCAGGTCACGTTACAGCGGTTTTTATCTGACTTCCAAATCACATTTCCTTGTGTTTTTTTTTTTTTTTGTTTTCGTTTTTAACAATGACTGTCTTTCAGGCGCATGAGGAATAATGCGCTGGAGTTTACCGAGATGTCGAATGTTTCCCTTATGTTAATTTCTAACCTTATTTTCTAAGGACATAAAGTCATTTCTGAAGCAGAAAACACTTGCAGGAGTGCTGCTCTAGGACAGTAATCAATAATAGGGAGGTATGATGAAGCGCTGTGTGAAACAGAGTCACTGCCACCACCTCAGAGTTGATTCTTTTCCAGAATCTGCGTGTCCTGGAGTGTTTCATTACTCTTATTGTATTCCACAGCCAGGAGTTACAGTCTCATTGTTTAATTAAAGATTAAAATTAATTGGTCAGTTTGTATTTATGTTTAATATCAAGGGGGGGGGGGGGGGGGAAACAAGCTGGTCCCTGTAACCGTTTACGTTATTTCAGCTGTAAGCAGTCCTTCCCCGACCATCCTGTGTTCTTGAAGTAAACAGGCCAAAAAATTAATAAATAGTAGTTTGTCACGGTACCAAGAAAATGCAAAAAAAACCTAAAGTCCTCTGGAGACTCCTTTCCCTCCATACGGAAAACAGTCACACGCTGTAATCGGCGTGTACACGGTGCCTGCGCACGTCGTTACTATAGAAACGATAACGTATCGGAACGACTCGGACGACTCTTGCACGCGAACTGCTCTTTAGAGCGCTCGACAGAGTGGACTTCAGTAGCGTGTAGTGGAGCGGCATCAGGTATGATCCGGTCCTCAGAGCTCTCAGAACAGTATCGTAAACGGTATAAAGAGGATCGCTGTAAAGCACAGGAACACTGCTTTCCTGACTGTTTCATTTCATTCACTGTCTGTCCGTCTGTCTGTCCGTCTGTCTGTCTGTACTATTTAAATAGATTCACATTGTTGTGGATCTCTGAGCAGTGATGTGTGTGTGTGTGTGTGTGTGTGTGTGTGTGTGAGAGAGAGAGAGATGGTATGGGAGGGGGAAAAACCCCCCAGTGGTTGATTTAAGGGTGAAAAAAATGGTGTACACAGAGGAGGAAATGTAAGTGACCCGGTTCCGATTATTTGGGTGAGTGAAAAAGAAAGAAGAGGAGGCAGAGCCATGAAACCGCTGACTCGGGTGAAAAAAGTTGTTTTGTTTCTTTATTGTGGCTTTTTTTTAATGAATAGCGGGATTGTTCTGCAGAGGCAGATGGTTAGGTCTGGTGTGTGTGTGTGTGTGTGTGTGTGTGTGTGTGTGTGTTTGTGGTTGGCTTGTTCTGCAAAATGTGTACATGTTTCAGTGTTTTCTAAACGTTATGTCCACGTTCTCTCTTTCTTTCTCTTGTGTGTTGTTTTAACTCTTCATGGGATTAGCTATATGTCGTGTTTTTTTTGTCCCCCCCCCCACCCACCCAAATAAGCCCCGCCTCCACGTTGCCTGCAAGTGCGCTACTTGTGTCCTTGATTTGCAGAGAATCTGAAAAAGTCGAAGACAACTTTTTAATTCGAACCACGATTTGTTTCCAACAAAGGAGAGTGTTTAATCGTTGATACGGAAAGCGTTATTTTCTGTAAGGAGATGTATTTTATTTTTTTTTAAACTCTTACCGAAGGAGTCTTTCGTGTCGGCGCTTACGGTCAGTAACTCCTCCAGAGGCGTTTACGCTTTTCTCAGTTTCTCAGTAACATGACGAGCTGCGTTATTTCTGTTCTTCAAGAGAGAGAGAGGAACAAAAGGAGAGACTGGTGCGAGAGCCACGGTTTCTAGCTGCTGTAGCGTAAGCGAGAACGAGAACGTTATCGTTATGGACGTCCCACAACAGTAAGTGTAACTGGAAATGGATCAAACGTATCCGTCGCTCTTTAGTTTCAAACAGTGGATAGTTGGAAAGTTGCTGTGGTATAACGGGTGGAAAAGAAACATATATATATATATATATATATATATATATATATATATATATATATATATATATATATATATATATATATATATGTATATATATATATATATATATATATATATATATATATATATATATATGTGTGTGTGTGTGTGTGTGTGTGTGTGTGTGTATTAGTGTGTGTGTTTCCAGCTCTGTTTTAAAAAAAATAAATAAATGAATTGTTGAACAGCTGTTCAGAAACAGTTTTGTGCAGGGTGAAGAAAAGGTGGAAGGTCACGTTATATGTCACAGATTTGATCTGGAATCTGTCTGTAAACGCGCATTTGTTGGCTGCTTTTGTTGAGCGCACTCCCCCCCCCCCAAGTGTGAAGTTTGGCATTCCCCGGTTTTCAACACCGCTCGAACGCAGAACTGCTCAGCATGACCTCATCCACTGGAAACCACAGAGAACTTTCTGCCAAAGGTACAGCGTGCCAGTTAGTCCGGGTTTACAGCGTGCGTAACTCCACCGGAGCTCTCGTTACAGAAACCCTCACCATCCCGCCTTCCTTCTACCAAACCTCACTGCGCAGCTGTTTAGACGGTTTTCTACCCGGTTTACTCTGATGATGATGTTATTAAAAATACGGTTATCTCCATAGCGATTTGTTTCGTAGGTCCATTTTGCAGAATAAGAAACGCCATGGTGGAGTGTGAACGTTTCCCAGCAGTTTCACACCTCCTGACTGACTGACTGTGAGCTGTCGTGTTCCTCCGGGGGTTCACACCTCCTGACTGACTGACTGTGAGCTGTCGTGTTCCTCCGGGGGTTAACACCTCCTGACTGACTGACTGTGAGCTGTCGTGTTCCTCTGGGGGTTCACACCTCCTGACTGACTGACTGTGAGCTGTCGTGTTCCTCCGGGGGTTAACACCTCCTGACTGACTGACTGTGAGCTGTCGTGTTCCTCCGGGGGTTCACACCTCCTGACTGACTGACTGTGAGCTGTCGTGTTCCTCTGGGGGTTCACACCTCCTGACTGACGCCTCGGTTAAAGTTTCCACTCTGCTAGCAGGTTTAATTAAAGCCGACACCGCAGTAACACATCCTCTGCCAGATAACGATAGACGGAGGTGGCTTTAATCGTGTGGATATTTCAGGTATGATGTAGGGTGAATTCTGGGTAATGTTCTGCTGTAGTGCTAAAGTAGCCCCCCCCCCACTATAAAAACATGATAGTCCTGCCCACAAAGTGTTTCTATTCTTCTTACTGGACATCGATTACTATTTCTGCACAACATGTATATTATTTTATTTGTTTATCGTTGTGGAACATCTCTCGCTTACGTTAAAGCAGCTGTAGAGTCATTCCCTCACCAGCCCATCGGTTTTTCTCTCTCCGACAAGGAGGAGGAGGGATTACGACGCCCCGTGCCGCTCCTGAGAGCTCATCGAATACAAAAAAAAAAAAAAAAAAAAAAAGAATCGTATGTGACTAGACAAAACCTCGAATATTGATTACCTGACTAAGTAATCTCGCTATACAGAGAACCGCATCTAGGACCGCTGACCCGAACGTGCGCCGCCGGACTCTCTACTTCCAACGAGAGTGAAGCGCTGTTAAGCCCCGCCCACGCGTGAGGTTTGAGCCAGAATGGCGAACGTAAGCGATAAAACTCTGGCAGTTCTTTTCGGCACGGGTTGAGAATTCCGTATCTCCATGGCTAATACGAAACGCATGAATAAATGAGAGGTTTGAACGGCGTGTAGTCTTCCTAGCGTACGAGTCGGTCCTGAGGGAAGTCGGAACAGATGGCGTTCTCTGACCGAATCAGAAACTACTCGGACGCGTTCCCGGAAGAATCGGGCCACGGCTCGCTCCGAATCGCTCACCCGAGATAAAGGTGTAGGATGCGGGGGTTGTGTTTCTCTCATTTCTGTACCGCTTCGTCGCCTCAGTTCCTCGTTTCCTCATTAATGTGTCGGGTTTCACATCTACATTCTGGAAAAATGCCTCAGCGAGCACACACCAGACGCTCAGCACGGAGCAAACGCACCAGAGCAGGGCAAGACGTTTTCACTTCTTGTGTGAAGGAGAGAACAGTTAAGTGTAGTTTTTGCGGATGGGGGGGGAGGAGGGCGAGGGGATTGGGGGGGGGGGTCGGGGAAGCTGTCCTTGAAACGGTTCTTTGGAAGTGTTTTGGCTGTGCTCGTGGTTTTCCAGGAATGTTCACATCTGAACTAGTCCCTGCTGATTTGGTGGAGGATCGTGAAATCCCATCTCCTGAAGTCTAACGATAGTCCGGAAATTTCCGCTCCGTCGTTAGCCGAAAGGAGTAGAGGGGCGTACCGAGTAAATATGACGCGTCTTAGCGGTGTTGTACGCTGCCAGGTCGATTTTAAATGAAGCAAAACGGGCCCTATAGATAGAGTTGAAATGAGCTCCTCAGAGAAGTGGATTCGTCTCGGGGTTTAGATCCTCCACTAATAATAAGGGTCCTGGGTATTTATCTAGCGATTTGAGTAGGTTAATCACACATCGGGTAGTTCAGTAAATCACAGCGAAGCCAGCGCGAATAGTCGGCATTATTTATGTGCGTCCCACGTAGCGAGATTTCACATCCATCGTGGACCTGGAAAGGAAAGTAAAAGTGAGTGCGTGCTATCGTGAAGAAAAGAGGGAAAGTTTATGGTTTTGTTATCTCTCACTCACACACACACACACACACACACACACACACACACACACACAGCAGATCTTCACAACACTCTGTGTTTACGCTTCAGTATGCCCTGTGGTACGCGGAGGTGTGCGCGAGTCATTCGGGAGGTGTGTGTGTGTGTGTGTATGTGCAGGTTCTGACAGGAATTTACTCAACCCTCATGCGTGAAGTAGTCTGGTTGCGCAACGCGTTTGTTTCTCGAACAACACCGTACCGAGAGACGGGGCCGCGTTTCGTAGCGTTCCGCTTCACGTCGAGAGAGCGTCACTCCACTGAGTTAAGCAGTGTGAATGTTTTGGGCTTCTTTAATCTAGATCTGCTAATCTAGAAATAGCGTTTCATTTTATACCATGTAGGAAACTGAGGTGCATCTACACACACACACACACACACACACACACACACACACACACACACGTGCATTACAAAGGTCACTGTGTGGAAAATGGGTTTAGTTGCTCTTCATGTTAGAATACCTGATTGACCAGGGAACCAGTTTAAAGTACAGGCGCGCGTTCACGTGATATTAAAGTGACTTATTATTTATAACGCGCCAAGCCAAAGCAGCAGAAAAGCCAAATAAACCGAGGAATGCGAATAGACACGTACGCTTCTCTCGTTGCGGATTCGCTTGAGCGAGAGAAGAGTGAACGCCACACGACCACAAAACCCTCACCGCATTCAAGAGTCTTTTTTTTATATAAAGAACCATGACTGTTTAGAGACCTTCCACTTCCTGTGCACAGTTCCACTGCGAGGGAAGGCCAGCTCTCACCTTTCCATTCACGTTTAACCTCTAGCACACCGAGGAGCACGATGGGGGAGGCAAAGGTCACAGGTCTGTCATCGAGTTTCCACACGGACGACACGTCCTCCACGGCGTGTCCGCGCCGGGTTCGGGGTCGGGTCCGGGTTACCGTCGAAGGCCATACTAACTGAATGAAAACTCTACGTCTGAGGGACTCGTCTCGTACACCGATGCTCGGGGTGGGGGGTGTAAACTTTTGAACAGGACGATCAACAACAAATGGGATTTTTGTGATCCGTCCTATTTTGAGAAACAGTATTAAGATGTTGCCGATTCCGCAAGGGATATGCAAACTTCTGCGCACGGCTGTAACTTCCGCAATCCTCCAGCTGTGATCTTTGGAGATTTGTTGACCGCTCGAACCGTCCTCTTCACAGAGGGTTGAGTCGCGCGTGCAGTGTTTATGATCTCCCTCTTTAAATTATCATTAATAATAATAATATTCTGTAGATTCTGCACGGAGCGTGTAAACTTACGAGCACAACCGTAGATGCCTGGTGCTGCTGTTCATTTTTCCAGGAGAGCCTTCAGCAACGATTACATGTGGAGGAGCCGATGACCGTGTTTCTTCTTTCTTATTGTATATTTTCGTTCATTTGCAGAAAAGCTACGTTCATGGATCATTTATCCTAAAATAACAATAAAAATTGGCACCCCTGTGAATTCATATGGGGGAAATACCAGACCCTCTTTTCTATGCTGAAATTCAAAATCTAACGGATTCTTTATTTACTTATTTATTTTTTGCGCTCCTTTTCTTAAGGGGTGCCGATAATTCTGTAGTCGGCGCGACGTAGTCCGAGTTATATACTCGGCTGTCGTAGATGTCGATTAGATTTCCGTTCTAAGCGCGTTTGGACTGATCGGCGTTTCTCTGTGCGTCAGCGTTGAGACTGTTGTCCGTGGTAATCACTCGTACGCTGCAGCTGTGGTTGAAAAGCGCTGAAGTGTTCAGTCATTTTTCGCAGCGCTTCAGCAAAACGCGTCTGACAAACCGACCGCTGTGACACTGCGGCGGCGTCAAAGCGCACGGCGTGCATTTTCGACTCGCTGAGGTCTGACCGTTTTGGCCGCGAGACGTCGAGTCTGGTGACTTTTGTTCCTGTTTTCAGGCTCCGACTCTCATCGTGCACCTTCAGTGAAAGTTGTTTATTCCTCACGTAACCTGCTCTTCGGAAAAACAACCTTCAACGGCGTGACGTGAAGAGAGTCCTCACGCCCCTCGTCCACAGTGGCTCTAGTCACGCTGCCCGAGGTGGATATCCGTCACGCCGGCGTCGTCTCAGTTGACCGTTTTCAGTGCGTGATCGGTCAACACACTTTAAGAAATGTTAATAAAATAAAAACCAGTCGCTTTAAAAATAGCAAGAAGGTGTTCCTGTAGCTGTGATCTAGACAGATTTACAGCACGGATTTCTTCTGATTCCGTGTACATCTCCTACTAAATAGTTTGAGATCGTCAAACGAAGTTCAACATAAAACAAAATTAAATATACACTACGGGGTTTTTTTTTATTTTTAAAGTTTTTTTTTGTTGAAGCGAAGAAAAAAAAATAGTTATCCAACACCTATCACCCGTGTGAAAATCTAATTGCCCCCTTAAACTTAAAATCTGGTTGTGCCATCTTCATCAGATAACTGGAGATCAGATCTTCACGGCGCTGTGGTGGGTTTCTGACCCACGCTCCTTTGCAGAAGTGCTTTAGGTCTCACACTGGAGGGGTTTCGAGCATGAACTGCCTGTTTAAGGTCCTGCCGCAGCATCTCAACTGGTTCAAGTCGCGACTTTGACCAGACCGCTCCAACACTTAAATTGAGCTTTTTTTTTTTTAGCCATTCAGAGGTGGACTTACTCCGACGCTTTGGATCGGTGTCTTGCTGCATAATCCAGTTGCGCTTGAGTTTCAACTTACGCACTGAAGACCGGATATTCTCCTTTAGGATTTTCTGGTAGAGAGCAGAATTCATGTTTCCCTCAATTACTGCAAGTTGCACAGGCCCTGAAGCAGCAGAGCATCCCCACACCATCACACTGCCTCCACCATGCTTGACCGCAGGTATGTTGTTCCCTATGAGGGAATGTATGAGGACTCCTGTCTTCTAAACAGTTCCACTTTCGACTCCTCAGTCCACAGAGCATTCTTCCAAAAGGTTTGAGGATCATCAAGGTATGTTTCACAAAATTCAGACGAGTCTTAATGTTCTTCTGGGTTAGCAGTGGTTTTCACCTCACCACTCTTCCATTGCGGCCATTTTCCCCCAGAGTCTTTCTGATAGTGGAGACATGAACAGTGATCTTTATTGATGTGAGAGAGGCCTGTAGTTCCTTTGATGTTGTCCTTGACTCTTTTGTGACTTCCTGGATGAGCAGTCGCTGTGCTCTTGGAGGAATTTTGGAAGGTCGGACACTTCTGGGAAGCTTCACTACTGTCCCGAGTTTTTCCATTTGGAGATGACGGCTCTCGCTGTGGTTCTTTGGAGTCCCAGAGTCTTTGAAATATCTTTGTAACCCTTCCCAGACTGATGTACTTCAATCACCTTCTTCCTCATCATTTCTGGAATTTCTTTCAGCTTTGCCACAGTGTGTTAGTAGGTGAGATCTTTTAACCAACTTCATGCTGCTGAAAAAGTTGTATGTAAGTGTAGATGTGATTGAACAGGGTTTGCACTAATCAGGCCTGATTGCGTCTAGTCCAGCTGAACCCCGTTATCATTGCAGCTCAATAGATTTGAGGAATCAGTAACTACGGGGGCAAATACATTTTCACACAGGCCCAGTTGCTACTGGATAACATTTTGTGCTTCAGTAAATAACATTTATTGTTTATACAGGTTGCCTTTGTTTTCTCTTAGATTTTGTGTTAATTTCTGAAAGTATTTAGTATGCTCTCCATATATATATATATATATATACACACACACACACACGCGCACACACACACGCGCACACACACACAACAACAGAAGAAATCAGGAACATCAGGGCAAATACTTTTTTTTCCACAGCCCTGTACATCAGTGAGCTCATTCTAACACCTATGGTTTCTATAGTAACATTTTGATTGCAGATGAATGCTGCTAGTTTCCATAACGTACAAGTGGTGATGACAGGAAATGAGCGAACTCGTCTCGCAGACGTTCCACAACGGTGTAGCTGTAAACAGACGATACAAAAGAACGCGCGATGTGTCGCTCATTTAAAACAAAAAAACTCCAACATCGCCGTAGTGTAAGAGGAATAATCACACTCTTCTGTTCAGGTTTTATTTCTTACTCTAGAGTGAGAGATGTGTAAGGATTCTTTGGTTGTGAGGATTCTGCTGGTATTTCTAGAAGTATTTTGTACTAGCATACCCACAACGTTGTCACGCGCATCAGAAATCTGATCGTAAACATGATGTGATTATCAGCTTCTTACTTCCTGTTCTACTTCTGTCGCTCCAGATGTGTGTTACAGTTCAGGCTTGTGCTTCACCCTCTGACCCAGTGGCCCTGTGTGCATGCACTAATCTACACACACACACACACACACACACACATTTATTTTGCTGTACTTCTGAATTTTCTCAAAAGTACATAATGTAACAAAATTGATGTTTACACGTGTTTATTTTATTGGCACGTAGTACTATGTTTTGGAGGAAAGTCACACTTGTGCATACATGTGCACACACACACACACACCCCAAGTAGCTCCCAGTGTTTAAAGCTGTGCTTTATGTTCACTCGCCGATGAGACAGCTTGCTGCTCTGTGTTCGCGTAGTCATCACCGAACCCAATAAAACCACATCCACTCCGTCTCTACATGCGTCCCTGCGGTCGCCGCGGACGTGTAGACAGATAGGTTTAAATGTCCGACCGATAGAAAGACTAACGAAACTAATGAACCTGTTCTCAGAACTCTCTCTCTCTTTCTCACAGGGTGCTATTAATATGATACAGCTGCTTGGTTTCAAAAAAAAAAAAAAAGCTGAATATACGGTGCTGTGCAAAAGTTTTAGGCCCCCTATTTATTTATTTATTTATTTATTTATTTATTTATTTTAGTACAAACTTTGTTATAGATTTTTTTCATTATGGAGTCAGTACAGAAACATTTTCGATTCCCAAACATTAGATTTCCAGCACAAAATGAAGGGTAAATGTAAAAATGTATGTGTGTGTGTGTGTGTCAGTAAAGAAAGCGGAGTATTAAGAGGTAAGAGACTTTTCAGAGAAGTAAACATGAAGAACGAAGGCTGCCGGGTTTCTGTGCAGAAATAAGACGCGAGTGCGGCGGTCAAAGTCTCCAGAAGAAGCGTGTGTGACACTTGCAGCTCGTTTCCAAAATGGAGAAACGTTTAATTTCATTAAGTTTGGAGGCGTCTTTGCTCTACAGCATTTCTTTGCATGTGGCGTTTGCACTTTTGCAGTGCTGTGTGTGTGTGTGTGTGTGTGTGTGTGTGTGTGAGGGGCTGCAAGACTCGTGATGTTAATGAGTAAGGGACGCTAACAGCTTCCAGGTTCGCATGGTTTAATTATTGCACGGGTGAAAACGACCACAGTCACGCTACGCTAAGCTAGTAGCTATAAGTTTTTGTTTCTTGTTGCCTATATTAGCGTGCGCGTGTGTGTGTGTGTGTGTGTGTGTGTGTGTGTGTTGGAGATCTATGAACCCAATAGTCTCATGTTACCATTTTATCATGAGACTGAATGCCATGGTATCGCTTCCGGTCATCAGGTGCTGTAACTATAGCAACCGTGGTGATGAGGATGATGGGAGCTTCCGGTCATCAGGTGCTGAGGATGATGGGAGTTTCTGGTCATCAGGTGCTGTAACTGTAGCAGCTGTGGTGATGAGGATGATGGGAGCTTCCGGTCATCAGGTGCTGAGGATGATGGGAGTTTCTGGTCATCAGGTGCTGTAACTGTAGCAGCCGTGGTGATGAGGATGATGGGAGTTGTGAGATGAGGTCCAGTTTATCAGCAGCTCTATGTTTTGGGGCGTGTCTCTGAGCTGCTCTCCAGATTTCCTCACATTGACATACGAACCGAGAGCGAAATCATTTGAAGTGTGTGTGTGTGTGTATGTGTGTGTGTGTGTGTGTGTGTGTGTGTGTGTGTGTGTGTGTGTGTGTGTAACAGCAGCCGTCGCTATCGTCGGAGCAGATCTTTCTTGCTCTGTCCCTGAACCCATTAAACCATGGACCAGCGTGTGAGCTTGGTGTAGTTCATGCAGAACGCATCATTAAAAAAGAATCTGAAGTAGGTTGTAGGTCTGTGTATGATTTTTTATTTATTTATTTATTTATTTATTTAGAACTAACTGTAAATAGCCTGGAAGCGTTTGTACAACGTTCCTGAGATAACGAATGCGTCGGTGTACGGTGATGCGGTATGGATGTGCTCTTCATGTCTTCAGGAACATTATAGCCTTTTTTTCTTTTGTTGTGCAGCTCATCTGTATCCACTTCACCTTTCCTTAAACTATAAATGTTCTGTATTGATTGTTATTTCCAAACGTATCCCGGGTTGTGTGCATGTTTACTCTTGCTTGGCCTCTCCACCTCCTCCCTCTTCCATGACGAAGAGCGGCGCTGACGGAGCCGAGAGGCTGCCGGTGTGTTCTGTTGCTTTGTAAGAGACCCACATGGGGAAAATGACTGTCATTGTCATTACCGTGGTGTTCCCTTAAGAAAAAAACAGTTTCCACTTTCGTTTCTGCTGTGTTTAACGTGGCGATGAATGAATCATTTATAGCGATCGGATCATTAAATATTATTACCAATGATTGGTGTCTTGCATGAGCAGTTAATTGAAGGTGAATAAATAATTTAAGGAAATGCAGCTTGTTTTAAGTCTATCAGCAGTTTCGGTAAATGTTTTGGCTCTTTTGGGGTGGGGTGGGGTGGAGGGGGAGGGGTGTGTGGGGGGGTGTGGCTTTCTCTCTGAAATGATCTTAATATATGAGCAGCAGTCTAATCTGCATTTAAAACCAGCAGCGCTTCAGTAATAATAACTCAAATAATACAATACGAGTGTTTTATGACTTACGATGTGATAAAATGTGGGTCAGCAATTGTGCAAGTGGTTTCATTTTAATTTAGAAGAAAATGTTCACTTTGAACCCACGCCTCCTCCTCTGTGACTGACAGATCAGAGGCCACACCTCCTTTACTCAGACTGATAGATCAGAGGCCACACCTCCTTTACTCAGACTGATAGATACAGAGGCCACACCTCCTTTACTCACTGATACATCAGAGGCCACACCTCCTTTACTCAGACTGATAGATCAGAGGCCACACCTCCTTTACTCAGACTGATAGATACAGAGGCCACACCTCCTTTACTCAGACTGATAGATCAGAGGCCACACCTCCTTTACTCAGACTGATAGATCAGAGGCCACACCTCTTTTACTCAGACTGATAGATACAGAGGACACACCTCCTTTACTCAGACTGATAGATCAGAGGCCACACCTCCTTTACTCAGACTGATAGATCAGAGGCCACACCTCCTTTACTCAGACTGATAGATACAGAGGCCACACCTCCTTTACTCAGACTGATAGATACAGAGGCCACACCTCCTTTACTCAGACTGATAGATCAGAGGCCACACCTCCTTTACTCAGACTGATAGATACAGAGGCCACACCTCCTTTACTCAGACTGATAGATACAGAGGCCACACCTCCTTTACTCAGACTGATAGATCAAAGGCCACACCTCCTTCACTTGCTGGCCACGCCTCCCTACTTTCCTCTAGTACACACTGTTCCTGGTTTAGCTGCATTATAAAGACTGAATGATTCAGTCACTACCATTGGATGCATCAGTTTTGTGGAGAAACACATTTTTTGTGTTAGTGCTACAGATTTTAATGTGTGTGTGTGTGTGTGTGTCTTGTTGCAGAGAGCCCTGGTCGGCCTTTTACGCTCTTCACTCTTCCTGATGTTTATAACACCACCACTCTCCTGCTGAGCGACGATGAGGAGATGCTGTACGTGGGAGCGAGAGACGCCGTTCTCTCCCTCAATATCAGCGACGCAGTCAGCCTGCAGCTCAGCAACAAGGTGTGTGTGTGTGTGTGTGTGTGTGTGTGTGTGTGTGTGCGCTGATGGATCAACAGGTCATCAGCTCTTGCTGGTCCAGTACTCACCAAGCTCTGTATTGTTTTCTGTGTCATGTCACGATACGATCACGTCTGCTGTGTTTAAAGTTCATGTATTTCCTTCTTTGTACACACTATAGCTCCATCGTCTGATTGTGCTTGTTTTAGAGTTTAGAGCGCGACCGATCGATCAGGTTTGCTGATTAATGCGGACCGACATCGCATTAATTGGCAAAAACCCCACACCGGTTTGTTTTTCCCGGTTGCGTCTGTTGTGGGAGTGGATGAGAAGCGTGCACTGTCGTTATACAGTACGAGAGCGGCCTCTGGAGGCGAAATAACAAACTACAACTGACTGATTTTGTCCTGTTATTTGAAGTGTTTTTATTAATTATGAACGTCTCTGTTTATATTTGTTATGCGGAGTGTTACTTTTTGGCTCAGTTTGAACGTATATATTTTATTTACGTTAATATCTATTAATAGTTAATGTATATTCATATTTTCATATTCATAGATTTATTTCATTTTAAAAAGTACCGCACATTTTCACGGTACAGACAGCACTGTTTATTTGTGTGACAAAGTTCAGTAATATATATTACTTTGAGTTTTTTTTTTTTCTTTTTTTTTTCTTTTTACTTTGACTTATTTCATCAGGAGATAATATAACAGGAAGTAATATCATTCTCTCCTGTTTTAGATCGACTGGTCGCCCACGGAGACCGATCTGGGTGACT
Source organism: Ictalurus furcatus (assembly GCF_023375685.1). Classification (NCBI taxonomy): domain Eukaryota; kingdom Metazoa; phylum Chordata; class Actinopteri; order Siluriformes; family Ictaluridae; genus Ictalurus; species Ictalurus furcatus. The sequence continues at coordinate 25,017,204 of NC_071266.1, forward strand.
GCCTCTTGAAGGTCTCGAGTGAGGTAAGGGGTAATGAGGAGTGATGCGTGCAGGATTAGAGTTGACATCAGATCTCGTGTTGCTGTATAAGAGCAGGGATGGCGTGGGCGTTCCGGTTAACCTGTGTGTCTCTGCTGCGTGTCTCTCGCCCTCCAGACGGACTGTCCGAACTTCGTGAGAGTGCTGCAGGTCCTGAACTCCACGCACATGTTCGCGTGTGGAACGTTTGCCTTCAGTCCTCGCTGCAGCTACATCGTAAGAGCTCAGTTCACACTCTCGCGGTTTCTCTCGCAGACCTCCAGCGCTCGTTCTCTCTGATCCGTGTCTCTGTCTTAAGGCTTGTGTAGACCAGGACAGGAGATTTATTAACACGCTGAGGTTGTATTTAAATAGCCCCGGAGTATTTTCAGTGTCTGATGATGATGATGATGATTAATAGTAACGATAATGATAATAATAATGATACTATAATAATGATACTATAATAATGATGATAATATAATAATGGTGATAATAATACTATAATGATGATGATGATAATACTATAATGATGATGACAAAATAATAATTATAATAATAATAATAATGATACAATAATAATAATAATAATAATAATGATATAATAATGATAATAATGATACTTTAATAATGGTGATGATGATAATAATAATGATAATGATACTATAATAATGATAATAATAATCATACAATATCATACATATATATATATATATATATATATATATATATATATATATATATAATAATCATACAATAATATCATATATAAATATATATAATAATAATGATAATGGTGATGATGATAATGATAATGATACTATATTAATGGTGATAATAATGATGATGATGATACTAAGATAATGATAATAATGATAATATAATAATAATATAATAATGATAATAATGATGATAATAATACTATAATAATGATGATGATGGTGATGATAATACTATAACAATGATGATAATATAATAACGATAATATAATAATGATGAAGATAATGTAATAATGGTGATAATAATAATGATACTATAACAATGATAATAATAATGATGATGATGATAATATAATAATGGTGATAATAATGATGATAATATAATAATAATATAATAATAATAATGATAATAATGGTGATAATAATGATAATAATAAAGATAATACTGATGATGATATTATAATAATGATAATAATGATGATAATATAATAATGGTGATAATAATAATGATAATGATAATGATAATAATAATGATAATGATAATGATAATAATGATGATAATATAATAATAATAATGATAATAATGGTGATAATAATGATAATAATGATGATAATATAATAATGGTGATAATAATAATGATAATGATAATAATGATAATATAATTATAATAATAATAATGATAATAATGGTGATAATAATGATGATAATATAATAATAATATAATAATAATAATGATAATAATAATGATAATAATGATGATAATATAATAATAATATAATAATAATAATGATAATAATGGTGATAATAATGATGATAATATAATAATAATATAATAATAATAATGATAATAATGGTGATAATAATGATAATAATAAAGATAATACTGATGATGATATTATAATAATGATAATAATGATAATGATAATGATGATAATATAATAATGATGATAATATAATAATAATATAATAATAATAATGATAATAATGGTGATAATAATGATAATAATAAAGATAATACTGATGATGATATTATAATAATGATAATAATGATGATAATATAATAATGGTGATAATGATAATGATAATAATGATAATAATGGTGATAATAATGATAATGATAATAATGATGATAATATAATAATGGTGATTATAATAATGATAAAGATAATACTGATGATGATATTATAATAATGATAATAATGATAATGATAATAATGATGATAATATAATAATGGTGATAATAATAATGATGATGATAATAATGGTGATAATAATGATGATAATAAAGATAATAATGATGATAATGATTCACGCTGTTGTGATGTCGTCGTGTCAGAGCTCTGAGCAGTTCTTTCTGGCCGCGAGACCCGAGGAGGGCCGAGGCCGCTGCCCTTACAACCCCTACCACAAAAACACGGCCATTACTGTGGGTAAGACTGCTCTCCCTCTCTCTCACTCACTGTCTGTGTCTCTCTCTCTGTCGCGCTCACTCTCTCACTTTCTCTCTCGCTCTCTCTGTCCGTCTCCTCTCCTCTGTTTTGCATGCAAATGAAAGAAAGACATGAGATCATTTGGTATATTTGGTGAAAGGTGTGAAAAGAGTGAAAAGGAAACGAGGTCGAAAGAAAAGAAAACCGAAAACGTGCTGTTGCAGTGTTGTCGCTCTTCTGCACCTGGCTGAGTTCTGTATACACCATGTCTTTCATATATTCTAGATTCAGTACACATAAAGTGAAATATTTCCAGCCTGTTTTTGTTTTAATCTCAATGATTACGGCTTACAGCTCACGGAAATCAGAAATCCAGTATCTCAGAATATTAGGATAAAGAATTTATAATACAGAAATGTGGACCTTGTGAAAAGTATGATCATCTATGCACTGATACTCGGTCAGGGATTTAATCCTTTTGAATGAATCGCTGCATCAGTGCGGCGTGTCATGGAGGCGATCAGCCTGTGGCACTGCTGAGGTGTTTGTTCTGGAAGCCCAGGTTGCTTTGATAGCGGCCTTCAGCTCGTCTGTATTGTCGGGTCTGGTGTCTCTCGTAGATTCTCTACGGGGTTCGGCAGGACAATCAAGCACAGTAACACCACGGTCAGTAAACCAGTTACTAGAAGTTTTGGCACTGTGGGCAGGTTCAAGTCCTGCTGGAAAAGGAAATCAGCATCTCCATAAAGCTCGTCAGCAGATGAAGCATGAAGTGCTCTAAAATCTCCTGGTAGATGCTGCATCGACTCTCGACTTGAGAAAACACACTGGACCGACACCAGCAGATGACATGGCAACCCAAATCATCACTGACTGTGGAAACTTCACTCTGGACTTCAAGCAGCTTGGATTCAGTTCCTCTCCACTCTTCCTCCAGACTCTGGAACCTTGATTTCCAAATGAAATGCAACGTTTACTTCCATCTTCCCCGTGATTGTGCTTGTGTACTGAACCAGACTGAGAGATTAAAGCCTCAGGAAACCTTTGCAGGTGTCTTGAGTTAATTACCTGATTAGAGTCGTCTCAGGTCGACATTTCTGTATTATAAATTCTTTATTCCAATATTTTGAGATACTGAATTTTTGATTTCCGTGAGCCGTAAGCCGTAATCGTCGAGATTAAAACAAAAAAGGCTCGAAATATTTATCTAGAATATATGAAAGCTCCAGTTTTTGAATTCCCACGATATTCAAATTTTTTGAGATGCACCTGCGGTGCTTCAAATATCTATATCTCCATCTCATTATCTCTCTATGGTTTTATTATTTTGAATGTGAAGCTGCCTCAAGCACAGACCTGTGTGTGTGTGTGTGTGTGTGTGTGTTTAGGTGGAGAACTTTACACCGCCACGGTGGCAGACTTCAAAGGGAATCGTCCCGTCATCTCTCGTCACCTGAGTGAAGGAGACCGTGTGGATATGAAGCTGGATGATACCGCAGGCTGGCTAGAAGGTTAACCAATGTTATTATTGTTATTATTATTATTATTATTATTATTATTATCATTATCATATATGTAAGGGATAGTCCACGGCTAGGTGCCAGCCGTGTGATTTTAATGCATGACGTGAAGGCATTAAAACGGTCAGACAGACAGACAGACAGACATTCACATCGACACAGACAGACAGACATCTGTGCTACTTCTCTACTAATAATGAAGCTGTGAGTTTATCTACACTGTGTAGGTGTGACTGTGTTACCATGGTTACAGGTGTTTTATAGGCAGCTCATTAATTTAGAACGGCGATTAAACTGACCGGAACTACCTGTGCGTTATACGGTTTGCGTGCACACCTTCCAGCCAATCAGAATAGAGTATTCAGACAGATATTCATGGTATTATAAAAAAAAAAAAAAAGATTTTTTTTTGTTTGTTTGTTTTTAAGTGTAACCTGCAGAGGATATTTGTATTAGAGGTGCTTTATTTGTGTGCTTGTTTTTCATTCTTTCTCAACCCTTCGTCTTTTCCCCCAAGAGCCCACCTTCATCAGCTCCGCGCACATCCCGAGCGAGGAGAAGGTGTATTTCTTCTTCAGCGAGTTAGGTCGAGAGTACGACTTCATCGACAAGTTCACCGTGTCTCGAGTCGCTCAGGTTTGCACGGTGAGGCAGTTCCTGTGTGCTTCAGCATGGAGGAGATATACCATGCGTGTGTTGTGCGTTAATAACGTGTGTGTGTGTGTGTGTGTGTGTGTGTGTGTGTCCAGAGCGATGTAGGGGGACAGCGGACTCTGCAGCGACGATGGACCACCTTCACTAAAGCTCAGCTTCTGTGTCAGGCCAGAGGAGAACTGCCCTACAACGTCCTGCAGGACATCACCACGCTGCGGCCACCAGAGGGCGCCAGTGCGGACGACACGCTCTTCTACGGCATCTTCAGCTCCCAGTGGTGAATGACGCGCCGCACTCGCACCACACTGATGAGATCAGATGTCGGGTAATATGACGCGCGGATCGGAGCGTTTGTGTTAAACCGGACGCGTGGTTCGTGTTTTTCGCCGCAGGTCCGTGAACTCCGGCCGCTCGGCGGTGTGCGTCTTCAGCCTCCGAGACGTTAAAGCCGTGTTTGCCGGAAACTACAAAGTGCTGAACAGGGACACGCTGAAATGGAGCACGCGCATGCAGGAGAAGATCGCTAATCCCGGAGAGGCAAGGCCGCGCCGAAATAAATAAATAAATAAATAAATAAATAAATAATGATCAGTATCTGATATAGTACACACTCATATATATGTGTGTGTGTGTGTGTGTGTGTGTGTTCTCTCCATGCAGTGTGGTCTGCATAACGCCTCAGATAACGTGCTCCGCTTCGTCAAGGAGAACTTCCTGGCTGATAAGAGCGTGTCTCCAGCCAATCAAGAGCTGACATTAGTGTCACCTGACCGGCGCTACAGCAACATCGCGGCTCAGAGAGTGAAGGGAGCTCATGGGAAAGAATACACCGTCCTGTACCTGCTCACAGGTAACACACACACACACACACACACACACACACATTCTCTAGGTTCAGCTGTGATACACAGCTTTTCACACACACACACACACACACACGTGACGCTAATACGTCTGCTCTCCGTAGAAAGCGGCTACCTGCACAAAACCGTGCTGTTGGAGGGCGGAGCTCACATCATCGAGGAGATCCAGGTGTTGAGGCAGCCTCAGCGAGTCAGGAACCTCCTGCTGTCCGTCTCAAAGGTACCACCGGGTTCTGCTGAGCGGGTCGAACGCTCGCTGTAGAGTGTTTGAAGTACACATGCTGCCTGTACAGAACAACGCAACGCAGTAAACACACAAGAGGAGGCCGTCTAGGAAAGGTGTGTGTGTGTGTGTGTGTGTGTGACGGTGTTTTGTGTGTGTCGTGTGCAGGGCGCATTGTTCGTGGGTTCCTCAGAAGGAGTCGCGTCCGTTCCCGTCTCCAACTGCTCACACTACTGGAGCTGTGCGGAGTGTGTGTTAGCCAGAGATCCTTTCTGTGCCTGGGACTCAACACGGCGAGTGTGCGCTCGCGTCTCGTCCGTCACAAACCAGCCGTAAGTACACGCTTACTGTTCTCACACACACACACACACAAGCGTACAAATAAACACAAATGAATGAGCACGGAAAATACAGACACTCAAGCAAACAAACACACAAATCAGCACACACACACATCAACACACGAATAAACACGTACACAAACAGACATGGACAACAAAATACAAACAAATATACATAAGAATAAACGTGTTGAAACAGACGCGCACACGCCTACAAAAACACCTACGAAGGTACACACACACAATGTAAACACACACACAAGCACAAACAGAAATGAACACACAAAATACAGACAAATATAGACATGTGTAAGAACAGACAGACATAAATACACGTTAGAACACACACACACACACACAGAAACACACACACAGAAACACAAACGCAGAGTTCTGTCTGTAGCCGGCGTGTCCGGAGTTTTCATGTCAGTTGCTACGTTTCCATCCAAGTTGTGAATTGATCTCGTGGGAAAAACTGAAATATGGCGTAAGTGAAGCTGCGTTTCCATCCCACGTGTTCCAGAGAGCAAGACCGCCACTTCCGAGGAAACCGCCTCATCTCGCCCTCCGCCTTTTTTACTGCTCCGAGCCCGTCATCCGATCACGCGATTTGTAGAGGCAAAGTCACATGACTTTTATTCGCATCTGGTGTTCGCACCAAGCGTTTTTTTTTTTTTTTTTTCTTCCCCCCATGATATTCCAAAATTTGCATAAAAATACGCGGATGGAATCGTAGCTTCTGTAAACGTTTGCGTTTTTTTCTTCCGTGCGCTGTAACTGCGAGCTGTTTGATCAGAGAGATTGATCGTGTTGGTCCTCACTGCTCTCCGCAGCGTTCAGGATGTAGATGGAGGAAACGTGTTGAAAGTGTGTACCTCCACCGTGTTGGTTCCCAGAGGACGGTCCATCATCCCCAGTACTCCAACCAGTGAGTAGCCCACACACACACACACACACACACACACACACACACACACACACACACGGTCAGGAGATCGTTTTATAGTGCGTGTTTAGAATAAAAACGACAACTCGAATACTACAGTGAAACTGTGTGTGTCCTGACACTTTGACCTCTGACCCTGACCTCTGCAGGTGTGCCGGTCTCGGTGCTTCTACAAGAGGTGGTGCATCTTCGGTGCATGCCTTCGTCGCAGCTGGCCGAGCTGCACTGGGTGCGCCCTGGAAGCGAGCTCTCGCCAAACATCTACATACAGGGAGATCGTGGCAACCTCAGCTTCCTGGCCACGCCCACAACGCTGGGCACCTACGTGTGTCAGGCCGTTGAGAACGGCTTCATGCAGACGCTCGCCGTTTACGAAGTCAGACAGACGGATAACCCCACCCTTCCGCCTTCCTCCACTTCCCCCGGCGCCGAGACCGGAAGAGAGGCCACGACTCGGCCGACGATCGTCACGACGCCCGACGCCGGACCCACGGTGGCGATGACGCAGAAGCCAAGTCCGAGCTCAACCGTGAACGCGGTCATCCCGAGCTCGACTCACACCCCTGCTGACGGCTTGACCAACATGCAGCGGGAGACCAGGCCGAGCTACCTGAAGGAGCTGGTGGCTGTCTCGGTGCTGTTAGCCATGAGTGTTTGTGCGTGCTTATCGATGGCGGCGTACATCTGGAGGAAGAGCTATCGCAGCAGGACGGCGCCGCATCTGCCCTCATCACGCAGGGATACAGGAGCTACAGAGGGAGGTACAGACCAGGAGACGGAGGCGCTGAGAGGTAGTTCACCTCAACTGGCGAAACACAACGGGCAGACGTCTCCGAACACACCGAGCAACGGCGTCTCAAACGGCTCCAGCGGCCACCTACCCAACATTCCAATCTGAGCGCCAAACGCAACACTTTTTTTTTTCCCCGCTTTTTATTGAACTAATCAGTGCTTGTGGATGTTTACCCACACTATAGCCTTTTATGTCACCTGCTTCTGAGCCAGTACAGCACCAGTACCGCACCGGTACCGCGCCAGTACCGCCTGCTTCCGTCATGTTTATTACCAGCGTAATGATTCTTTCAGCTCACCAGCTAAACGTTGTTCGGACTAGAGTAACGTTGGGGGCGCATGGATTAGTTGTTAGCACGTTTGAGGTCCGGGTTTGCACGTTCTCCACGTGCATCGGGGGTTTCCCCCTGGTACTCCGGTTTCCTCCCCCAGTCCCAAGACTTGCGCTGTATGCCGGTTGGCGTTTCCAAATTGTCCGTAGCGTGCGAATGTGTGTGAACGTGCCCTGCGACGGGTCGGTACCCCGTCCACAGTGTCCCCCGCCTTGTTCCCCGAGTCCCCTGGGATAGACCCCAGGCTCCCCGCACCCCCCGGATTGGATCAGCGGTACGGAAAACGGACGGAATCCGAGGAACAAAACGAAACGCAAGCTTTAACGCGAACGATCTGTCATTCCACAGAAAAGCGTTCTAAGATCAAGAGTTCGAATCCCGACGACGCCACGGCCGCCTGTGGTCCACGTCTCGTACTAACACGTTAACGTTTCTATAGCAACGACTGACACAAAGCCTCGTACGGCAGACGCTCCACATAATCTAATCCTAACAAACTGTTTTGTTTATTTTGGGGCGGGGTTTGTTTTTCAAAATGTCGTCATCTAATGTCGAAGGCGGGTCAACGTTACTCCGTAAGGAGACGTTTATTTAACTTTTATGAAAGAAATGTTCGCGCTTTAAGGTCTTTTTTTTTTTTTTTTTGGTCACTTTGAGATTTCCACCGTGAGGAAAGTCTTCAGACGGATGAGAAGCGCGAGAGGAGATGGGCTGACGAGGGATCGAAGGTTTATAGCTGCTATAACGTAAGAGATAACAGGAGCTGACTTGTTTTGCGGACATTCCACGACGTTAAACGTAACTGTAAACGGATAAAAAGCGTTGAGCCGAATCGCAGCACGTAGTAGTCGGTTATTTTCCTGTAACTGCACATCCTGTGGTGTTGATTCCTGTTTGTTTTTTGTTGTTGTTTTGTTTTTTTCTTATCGGTTCAGGAGTGTTGTGTTTGGAAAGGTTATGAACTTTGGCTTTTGCTCGGAGCAAACTGTTTTTGTTTGTTTCAAGTGTTTTTTTGGTACTCCGCTAGTTCCTGCTCTTTTCTGCGCCTTTAGGGAATCAAATGCACAAGCAGTACTCCTCTAAAAACATACACGTGCATATAAAACTCGGACAAACGCGGCGA
>NC_071266.1:25031165-25106165 GCF_023375685.1 Ictalurus furcatus
TCATATGTGAAAACGAGAGTGGGCGTGTCCTTGAGTTCATATGTGAAAACGAGAGTGGGCGTGTCCTTGAGTTCATATGTGAAAACGAGAGTGGGCGTGTCCTTGTGTTTATATGTGAAAACGAGAGTGGGCATGTCCTTGAGTTCATATGTGAAAATAAGAGTGGGTGTGTGGAGTTCGTATATGAAAATGAGAGTGGGCTGGGAAATGAGTGTGTCTGAGTAGGAGTGTCCTTCAGCCTGTTTACGGAAATGAGTGTGTCTGAGTAGGAGTGTCCTTCAGCCTGTTTACGGAAATGAGTGTGTCTGAGTAGGAGTGTCCTTCAGCCTGTTTACGGAAATGAGTGTGTCTGAGTAGGAGTGTCCTTCAGCTTGTTTACGGAAATGAGTGTGTCTGAGTAGGTGTGTCCTTCAGGCCATATATGGAAATGAGAGCAGCTCTGAGTGGGTGTGTCCTTGAGGCTGTATTTGGAAACGAGAACATAAACAGATATGAACATGGCCGTTTCTTTGTGTTCATGTATTTTGTGTAAAATAAATAAGCAGTAAGAAAAACACCGTCAAATATTACAGTAATTTCTGAGCTGTAAAACATTCCTAATTATGCATGTTGTTGGTATACAATTACTTCTCTCCATCTGTCCTCATCTCCTTCCATCTCTGTCCTTCTCACCTTCATTTTCTTTTTTTAAGGCCCTGTACGTGCCACTCTGAGAGGGTTTTGTTTTCTTCATAATAACCAATAACAGCATGGGGATTGAGAGTCAAGTCCCGGCTCAGCCTACGGCCAGCCTGACCACCAGACAGGTGAAGACTTTCCAGAAGGTGGAACCGAAAGCTTTAGGGGTGAGTGCCTCCACTCAGAAGGTCACGCACAGGAGAAATGAACACACGTAGCGAAATTTATACCGAACAAAAGCAAAGGCGATGATCTGAGACTGATGAGGTTTAATTACACGTCCGGAAAAATACAGCTATCCGATCTCAAAGCATGAGTCGTGATCGTCCAATGCGATTTTTTTTCCGCGGCTCTGCTTTGTGTTGGGCGAATGACGGGTCTAGAGCTTTCTAGATGTTCTGAAACGAATTTCTTCTGTTCTGCATTTCAGTCGATCCAGATCATCATCGCGGTTTTGTTGCTGTGCCTGAGCGTCTCCGTGCTTCAGATCTACTACGAAGTTCACTTCACCCCCGACCTCATCGTAGTGGTCGTGATCGTCGTGCAGGTGAATCCCAGCGCTAAATGTCAATGGTTTGTGCACATCTCGACGAAAGTCATAGCGTAAAAGCCGGCGCTCAGTCTGTTGTCCGGTTTGTGGTCCAGAACACGACAGTGACACTCTCACGTTCCAGGATGAAGTCGTGTTCGACGAGGATAAAGACACGGCTACACTCTGACTTGCCTTAAAAATAAAAATCACCCCCAAATCAGGTCAATAAAAGATGTCAAATGCAGGTTACACACCAACACAGGCTACAGTTTATTGCTTTATTCGGAGAATACAGACTTTGACTCGGTTGCTGAGCTCTGATTGTGCGTATAGACTTTACACATTATAATAAGATTACAAAGACGAGGACATGGACGCTGCGCTTTTGCTCTGAATTGATGTGGGCAATATATACGAATTTGAGTTGGTAATAAAGCACGGCATAAATGACCAACCGGAACAATTATCTTCTAGAGGAGTCTGGACGCACTTTAAACACAGCACTAGGGGCGGCTGTGGATCAGGTGGTAGAGCGGGTTGTCCACTAATCGTAGGGTTGGCGGTTCGATTCCCGGCCCACGTGACTCCACATACCGAAGTGTCCTTGGGCGAGGCCTTGCATGGCAGCTCTGCTACCACTGGTGTGTGAGTGTGTGTGTGTGTGTGAATGGGTGAATGAGACACAGTGTAAAGCGCTTTGGATAAAAGCGCTCTATAAGTGCAGACCATTTACTAGTTATTGCATCTTGAACATAGAACACAACGCTGTCAGTGACAGGGTCATCATGTTTGCAAAGACAATTCAGTGTTTGTAAGTCTGAATGCATGTGGAAAGAAGCTTTGTCCATTGGTTTTGTGGTTCTTAGAGCTGGAGAAATTGTACCCTGTCAGTAGAAATGTGGACTAAAATCGACAGGAAGCGTCTCGAGACGCTGTTGAAGTCCTTAAGGAACAGGAGTGGAGCTGTTATTCACTGTTAAAGCAAGGGAAGGCGTGATCAAGTATTAGGGTATTAAAAAATGACACAAGCGAATCATTTTTAATCACGATGTGTCATAGTGTGGTTTCAATTCAATTCAGTTTTATTTGTATGGTGCGTTTAACGATGGACATTGTCTCAAAGCAGCTTTACAGAAACATATAAACACAGGATACGGATTTTAAGTGTGTGGATTTATCACTATTGAGCGAGATGGTGTTGATGAAAAACTCCCTAAGATGATATGAGGAAGAAACCTTGAGAGGAACCGGACTCAGAAGGGATCCCGTCCTCATCTGGGTAACGACGGATAGTGTGAGAGTAAAAGAAAGTTCATGATGGTTTTATATGAAGTCTGTTTGTTGAACTAGTCCACTGTTCACTAAAGGAGACCTGAGTGCAGAACTGAATGTGGTAATCGCAGTCCCGAGGCCATCGCAGCAACCGTCGTCCCAGCAACTAACTTAACAGGTTAGCTCGGTTTTCTTCCACCATGAAATCGTTCTCACCCCCAAGGTTGTTCATTTTCCTATGATAACACGTACATGAGTATTTTATTCTACTTCTCCTGCAGCAACCCGCTGATAATTACACGGTTTCCTGTGGTTAAGTTGAACCCACTAGGAGTTGTATACATTTCTAGACAGACAGTGGGCAGTTTTAATAACAAAAGCTAACATATTTGGTGTATTAGATTAGATTACTAGCTGAGATCTGAAGGTAATGCTGGGTGTTATCACAAATACTCTATTTACATCGTTTATACTGTATATAGATTTGTATTGTTTGTCCATCCATCCGTCTTCTATACCGCTTATCCTTCAGGGTCACGGGGAACCCGGAGCCTATCCCAGGGAGCATGGGGCACAAGGTGGGGTACACCCTGGACAGGGTGCCAATTGTGTTGTTTGTTTCTGTGATAAATCTCTAAAACTCTGTTTCTGTAGATTCTTGCCTCCGGTTCAGTCCTGATCCATGCTGGGAGGTTCCCTTCTCTTTTCTGGGTGAGTCAGTGTCAAAATGTAACAAATAATGATTTGAAACAAAAAATATGTATATAAAGAAATTCCTTTTGTATGGGAGAGTGTGTTGTGTGGAAGGCAAAAAATAAAAAATAAAATAATGATCCCATGGTCTGTGTTTCCAGTTAAAACATTTTGTGGCATGTTTGGTGCCATGGTAAACCCTGGTAAACCTTTCCCCTCCGTGTGTGTGTGTGTGTGTGTGTGTGTGTGTGTGTGTGTGTGCAGGTAAAGACGACGCTGGCCGTTCACCTTGTGAGTGCTGCGTTCGCCGTGGCCGCTCTGGGCCTCCTGTCTCGCCACCTTCCCTACAGACAGGACTCGTATCACTGCGAGCACTGCAGGAGACTGGAGATCTACGCTGTGGTAACACACACACACACACATACACACTAATACACTAACACACTAACACATCAACACACACACACACACACAATTTCCAGTCAATGACTAACAAGCCTGGGATGCATTTCTATCCGCATGAGCAAATAACACAGCTAATAGGAATATCGCCATGGTAACATCTTCATCAAGGCATCTGCATGCGTGTAGTTTAGATTATTATTAATAACCCAAAAGCACTTATTTGCACATCAGATTCACGAGCGTCCCTTCCATTGCACGCTGTCTCGATTTCAAGCTGCTGTCAGCTACGTCCGCGGTGTAAAAGCCGCCGCTGGACACAAAAGACTTCTAGGTTGACGGGATACACCGCGTTACGTCCTTCAGTTCAACTGTACCAGATCCAGAGCTTGTGATGGCTGGAATCGAGACTGCTGTGCATGCTCGTAATAAAGAAAACGTAATAGGCATTTAATCCGAATGAGTAAAAAATTGTTTTTATGTATAAGTGTGGAAAAGTGCCTTCTGTGTTCTGTTACAGTTTTTCATTTTTAAAAGACTGCACGGATGATATTTCAAAGGACTGTACCAAAGTGCAAAACGAATTTGGCAGTAAGACATGTACCAAGCTGACGCATTCAGGCATAGACTGAGTTTATATGAATGTTTTTTTTTTTTTTTTTTTTTTACATGGCTCTAGTAAAGCTCTGTGAGAGCGTTGTCTTTCCGGTCATTATAAAGTCATAGTAACGTTAAGTAAGGTGTGAAATAGTCAGTGTTCATGGTTGGGGTTAGGACACGGGCAGACAAGACAAACACCAGTCAACGCTAGAACTAGGAAGCTAGAGCTAGAAAATATTAACTGTAGGTGTATAATTGTAGCATAAAAACACACAGTGTGTGTAAGATGCCTGATAAGCAGGGATATATATATATATATATATATATATATGTATATGTATATGTATATAGATACAGATAAGACATGAAATTTTTGAGTGACTCGGTGAATCGTTCGATTCATTCTGTGATATGATTCGTTGACGCTTTGTTCGGTTACATGGTTTTTCCCGAAAGTGCAGCCTGATCATGGAGATGTGTAGCGAGATGAGATTCCGATGAGATGCTTGTACATAGGGATATGAGGTTATGCAGTGGAATGGAATGGAATACTGGGAAGTTTGTGGACGCCTGACCGTCACACCCGTATGTGGTTCATCCCCAGTCTGTTACCACAACGTTGGAAGCACACAAGTCTCTGTGTGCTGTAGCGTTACAGTTTCCTTTCTCCGGAACTAAGAGGTGCGAACCTGTTCCAGCATGAGGATGCGCCTGTACACAAAGCGAGCTCCATGAAGACGCGGTGTGTTAAGTGTTAAGGTTAGAAGAAGGTGGAAGATCTGGAGTGTCCTGCACAGATCCCTGACCTCAGCCCCACTGAACACCTTTGGGATGAACTGGAACTGGAGTCTCCTCGACATCCCAACATCAGCACCTGTCCTCATCATCACCTGTCCTCATTTCGCTGTGGGGAGCTCTTGTGGCTCCCCACAGCCACGCCCCAAAATCTAGTGGAAATCCTTCCCGGAAGAGCGAATGGAGCGCGTTATAACAGCGAAAGGGGAATAAACCTGGAACGAGATGCTTCACAAGGACGGCCAAGTGTGGGTGTGATGGTCAGGTGCGCACAAACACACACACACGAGCACATACTTTAGTCTATATGGTGTATCTCTTGGTGTATCTCTCTTCAAGTCTGGAAAAGCGAAAGTTTCAGTGCTCACACACATTGTAAATAAGACTTACACAACTATAAAGACCTTTGGACCTATTTTTAGTCATGTTTGAATAAAACATTCGTCAGTGACGGTACATTAACGAAGCAATTTCACAAACGTTAATTAATACAGGTGATAGCTCGCTCTGTTACGTTGTCAACATGCTGCTGCTTGTGCTTTTCTAACATGAACTAATGCAGAAAATAATGATAGTCTAACGTAAACCCCTCCTAATCCCATAATCCCCACAGACATTGAAATCATTTGTCTTTTCATATGACTCGACACTTGAAGCTTTGATTCTGTTAAGCGATTCACTCAGTAGCGTTTCTGACGTGCGTCCTGGTTAGGCCTAAGGCGAGTTTACGAGCACACAATGTTTTAGAGGAAAAAAATGTCAAGGCTAGCACACACTAGTATCGCTATTGTGTGTACTGCTAGAACGTTATATGTTATTGTTATTGTTTCTTGGTAACTCTTTGGATAGAAGCTTTATAGGCACCAATCAAAGGCAAGTCCAGGCATGCAAATGTGCTTTGTAGCCCAAAATCAGAAATGAATTGTGCTCCGTGGTGGTCCGATGGTGGTTTATTTCTGTTGTTAGACAGAGTAGCGGTGTACAAACACATCGTACAAGAATACAAGTAATTATAGACCTGCGCATGGGAGTTTTTTGTACTTATTTCAGTGTATTCTCACAGCAGATATGGATTGATCCGAACCGCTCGGGTCATTTCTGCTCTGAGGAAACATTTCTACGTGCTCAAGTGCACGTGCATGTATGTGTACCTAATAAAGTGGCCACAGTGTGTATACGGATAGTTCGAGGTTAATAACTAGGCTATATTTTCTTCTTTTGCTTCTAATACAATGCCATTATTGAATTCAATTCATTGTAAAAAATGTTTTTTTTGTTGTTGTTGTTGTTTTTATGACAGCGTTACATGCTGTCACTGGGTCTCTACATTGTGTTGTGCATACATGTTTTATTTGATGCTTTTTTTGAAAGGTCATTTTCCGTTCTCTTTCTTTCGCAGCGGTTCACATTCGCGTTTGTAAGGGATATGTATCGGTCGTTAATGTGAACCGAGCGGTAAAAACGATCTGCGCATGCTTTTCCAAAGGAATAATGTCATGTGTGTGATTCGTTGCAAGATCTTCTGTTACTGTATTTGTGATAAAGTGAGTGAACTGACAGCACAAGCTTTCGTCACAAAGACGATTCCATTCGGCCGCCGCGACAGGCCCGCTAATGTTACGTGCATGCAATGTGAAGAATATATATATATATACAGGTAAATTCCTCACGTGCCCACGTATCGGACCTATGTCTAGCGCTTATATATGAATGCTGATTGGATACGAATTCAATCTGTTGTTGATGTGTTCAGTTAAAAATGATATCTGTATCACATTTAGGCCAAAGAAAAGATTAAAAAAAGACTACATGTTTGCACTTGGTACAGATTTTTGGAGAGAGCAGTTTGACACGCAATTAAAAACAAACAAACAAACAAACAAACAAAAAAAAAACTGTAACAGTTTGTATTGATTACTCAGGTTTTGGACACAGCTAGAGTTTAGAGGTTGAAGTTGAATGTTTTTGGTCTTCTGCTAAATTGAACCCAGCTTTGTCTTTTGTGTCTGCTTTCCCAAAGCAACAATATTGTTTCAAGAAATGCACATATACGATCGAAAGAACCTGTAAAGTAAGTAACACTCGCTCTTGTGCTTGAGGTTCTGTAATGCATGGAGTTGCTTCGATAGAAAAGTTAAGCGAATGTGCAGTTAATTCACATGATGCAGTTATTTAGTGTAAATTTCTGAGCACAGTTTATTGTTGAGTTGCATCAGTGCTTCTAGTGCACCTTTGGCACCTCAGAGTATCATGGTTGTTGTTGTTTTTTTTTGTTTTTTTTTGCTTCACCAGTCTCTTCATTGGAATTATAATTTGCTGTTCATTTTGCACTTTGGACAGTGTTTTGAATTGTATTGTTTTCTAGTGCTTTGGGAAAAATTAAACAAAACAAAAAAAACCCCAAATTTTATAGGCTGTGATATGTTTGTGTAGTTACTGAGCATTCTGACTGAGTACTTACTCCCGATGCTTGCTCTGTTGTCTCTGCTTGTGGGCGGGGTTTAGCTCTTGATTGACGGCTTGTTGGCTACGTTGGTGCTGTTCCTGGTGGTGGAGCTGACCATCTGCATCGTCACCATTCTGTTTGGACTCAGTGTTCTGGCTAAAGGAGGCCTGCATGTTAGTGTGGTTTGTAAATGAAACATAATGAAGTGCACATCACAGCCTGAACAACAACAGCAACAATAACAACAATAACAACAATAATCATAATACTCATAATCTATGTCAGGATTTCTGTAATAGTTCCTAGTAACAATGTCCACTGTCTACACTAGTACTGCTACTCAATACTGCTACTATTAATAATACTAATACAATCAATACTAGTAATACTATCAATATTACTACACATACTGCTACTATTAATAATACTAATACAATCAATACTAGTAATAATAATATTATCAATACTACTACAAATACTGCTACTATTAATAATACTAATATAATCAATACTAATAATACTATCAATATTACTACACATACTGCTACTATTAATAATACTAATGCAATCAATACTATTAATACTATCAATATTACTACACATACTGCTACTATTAATAATACTAATGCAATCAATACTATTAATACTATCAATATTACTACACATACTGCTACTATTAATAATACTAATACAATCAATACTAGTAATACTATCAATATTACTACACATACTGCTACTATTAATAATACTAATACAATCAATACTAGTAATAATAATATTATCAATACTACTACAAATACTGCTACTATTAATAATACTAATATAATCAATACTAATAATACTATCAATATTACTACACATACTGCTACTATTAATAATACTAATGCAATCAATACTATTAATACTATCAATATTACTACACATACTGCTACTATTAATAATACTAATACAATCAATACTAATAATACTATCAATATTACTACACATACTGCTACTATTAATAATACTAATGCAATCAATACTATTAATACTATCAATATTACTACACATACTGCTACTATTAATAATACTAATACAATCAATACTAATAATACTATCAATATTACTACACATACTGCTACTATTAATAATACTAATACAATCAATACTATTAATACTATCAATATTACTACACATACTGCTACAATTAATAATACTAATACAATCAATACTAATAATACTATCAATATTACTACACATACTGCTACTATTAATAATACTAATGCAATCAATACTATTAATACTATCAATATTACTACACATACTGCTACTATTAATAATACTAATACAATCAATACTAGTAATAATAATATTATCAATACTACTACAAATACTGCTACTATTAATAATACTAATATAATCAATACTAATAATACTATCAATATTACTACACATACTGCTACTATTAATAATACTAATACAATCAATACTAATAATACTATCAATATTACTACACATACTGCTACTATTAATAATACTAATGCAATCAATACTATTAATACTATCAATATTACTACACATACTGCTACTATTAATAATACTAATACAATCAATACTAGTAATAATAATATTATCAATACTACTACAAATACTGCTACTATTAATAATACTAATATAATCAATACTAATAATACTATCAATATTACTACACATACTGCTACTATTAATAATACTAATACAATCAATACTAATAATACTATCAATATTACTACACATACTGCTACTATTAATAATACTAATGCAATCAATACTAATAATACTATCAATATTACTACACATACTGCTACTATTAATAATACTAATGCGATCAATACTATTAATACTATCAATATTACTACACATACTGCTACTATTAATAATACTAATACGATCAATACTAATAATACTATCAATATTACTACACATACTGCTACTATTAATAATACTAATACGATCAATACTAGTAATACTATCAATATTACTACACATACTGCTACTATTAATAATACTAATGCGATCAATACTATTAATACTATCAATATTACTACACATACTGCTACTATTAATAATACTAATGCAATCAATACTATTAATACTATCAATATTACTACACATACTGCTACTATTAATAATACTAATACGATCAATACTAATAATACTATCAATATTACTACACATACTGCTACTATTAATAATACTAATGCGATCAATACTATTAATACTATCAATATTACTACACATACTGCTACTATTAATAATACTAATACGATCAATACTAATAATACTATCAATATTACTACACATACTGCTACTATTAATAATACTAATACGATCAATACTAGTAATACTATCAATATTACTACACATACTGCTACTATTAATAATACTAATGCAATCAATACTATTAATACTATCAATATTACTACACATACTGCTACTATTAATAATACTAATACAATCAATACTAATAATACTATCAATATTACTACACATACTGCTACTATTAATAATACTAATACAATCAATACTAATAATACTATCAATATTACTACACATACTGCTACTATTAATAATACTAATGCAATCAATACTATTAATACTATCAATATTACTACACATACTGCTACTATTAATAATACTAATACAATCAATACTAGTAATAATAATATTATCAATACTACTACAAATACTGCTACTATTAATAATACTAATATAATCAATACTAATAATACTATCAATATTACTACACATACTGCTACTATTAATAATACTAATACAATCAATACTAATAATACTATCAATATTACTACACATACTGCTACTATTAATAATACTAATGCAATCAATACTATTAATACTATCAATATTACTACACATACTGCTACTATTAATAATACTAATACAATCAATACTAGTAATAATAATATTATCAATACTACTACAAATACTGCTACTATTAATAATACTAATATAATCAATACTAATAATACTATCAATATTACTACACATACTGCTACTATTAATAATACTAATACAATCAATACTAATAATACTATCAATATTACTACACATACTGCTACTATTAATAATACTAATGCAATCAATACTATTAATACTATCAATATTACTACACATACTGCTACTATTAATAATACTAATACAATCAATACTAATAATACTATCAATATTACTACACATACTGCTACTATTAATAATACTAATGCGATCAATACTATTAATACTATCAATATTACTACACATACTGCTACTATTAATAATACTAATACGATCAATACTAATAATACTATCAATATTACTACACATACTGCTACTATTAATAATACTAATACGATCAATACTAGTAATACTATCAATATTACTACACATACTGCTACTATTAATAATACTAATACAATCAATACTAATAATACTATCAATATTACTACACATACTGCTACTATTAATAATACTAATACAATCAATACTAATAATACTATCAATATTACTACACATACTGCTACTATTAATAATACTAATGCGATCAATACTATTAATACTATCAATATTACTACACATACTGCTACTATTAATAATACTAATGCGATCAATACTATTAATACTATCAATATTACTACACATACTGCTACTATTAATAATACTAATACGATCAACACTAGTAATGCTATCAATACTACTACACATACTGCTACTATTAATAATACTAATACGATCAATACTAGTAATGCTATCAATAGTACTACACATACTGCTACTATTAATAATACTAATACGATCAATACTAGTAATACTATCAATACTACTACAAATACTGCTACTATTAATAATACTAATACGATCAATACTAGTAATACTATCAATATTACTACACATACTGCTACTATTAATAATACTAATACGATCAATACTAGTAATGCTATCAATACTACTACACATACTGCTACTATTAATAATACTAATACGATCAATACTAGTAATACTATCAATACTACTACAAATACTGCTACTATTAATAATACTAATACGATCAATACTAGTAATACTATCAATACTACTACACATACTGCTACTATTAATAATACTAATGCGATCAATACTACTACTAATAATACTATCAATACTACTACAAATACTGCTACTATTAATATTACTAATACAATCAATACTATTAATACTATCAATATTACTACACATACTGCTACTATTAATAATACTAATACGATCAATACTAGTAATACTATCAATACTACTACACATACTGCTACTATTAATAATACTAATACGATCAATACTAGTAATACTATCAATATTACTACACATACTGCTACTATTAATAATACTAATACGATCAATACTAGTAATACTATCAATACTACTACAAATACTGCTACTATTAATAATACTAATACGATCAATACTAGTAATACTATCAATACTACTACACATACTGCTACTATTAATAATACTAATGCGATCAATACTACTACTAATAATACTATCAATACTACTACAAATACTGCTACTATTAATATTACTAATACAATCAATACTATTAATACTATCAATATTACTACACATACTGCTACTATTAATAATACTAATACGATCAATACTATTAATAATAATATTATCAATGCTACTACAAATACTGCTACTATTAATATTACTAATATAATCAATACTACTACTAATAATACTATCAATACTACTACTAATAATACTATTAAAATTACTACAAATACTGCTACTATTAATACTACTACTACGAATACACTCAATACTACTATTAATACTGCTGCTACTTCTACTAATGCAATCAATACTCCTACTAATATTGCTACTATTAATACTACTACTATCTATACTATTTATACTAAATGGACTGATAAAAATGTAGTGTAATAATAATAAAAAGTATTGTAATAGATTACACGGGGATAAAGTAAAAGATGAAGTATAAATACAATTGGAAAAAGCATTAAATGGCTTGTATGTGATATTTAAAGTCCATGTTTGTGTTGTTTATGAACTAAAGGTTACTGTTCTCTTGCTCTCCAGCTGCCTGGAGTGGTTCAGCGCGTTGAAGGTCCCCCAGCTCGTGCAGCTCCACCTCAGCCAGAGGTCGCACCTTTTCAGGTACAGAAACCCAACAGCACCTCAGAACAATCGATCTGGTCTTTAAACTCCTGAGGTTACAGTCTATAAACTCACATGATTGAAGCTATTGCGTCATGCTGAGCTTTATTCAGATGTACCATTAGATCTCTTTTATAGCCTCTGTTACTATTCTGACTGGTCAAAATAAAACTTAAAAAAAAGACCTTATAGAAGAAAATATAGAAGAAAATATAGATAGACATATAGAATATAGAAGAACAATCTGTTTTTGTGCCACTGTAACATTAATACTCAGTAAAGCATCTAAAGCATAGCTTAGGTCCGTGATTAGCAAATTTGGACAAAGATTAGCTCTTTCAGGGTAATATTAGCTGATGTCAGTTCCGTAAAGCTAATATTAACCAATGTTTGTCCCGTGATTAGTACATTGTGACAAAGATTACTATATTATGATCATAAATAACATATTTATTAGCACATTATGACTAAGATTAGCATTCTAGGACTGATAAAATGAGAGAGTGAAATTAGCCAGGTATGATTAAGATGAGCATGTTTGGGTTAATTTGATTACTTTAAAGATAATGTTAGCATGAATATTAGCATATTAGGACCATGATTAGTTCAAAGATTAGCACATCAGGGCTACAATTATCACACTAGAATTAATAGTAGCACATGTGGTGCTATTAAATTAGCAGGCTCGGATTAAAATGAGCACGTTTCAGATACTGATGTAGATTAAGATGGTAGGACTAGTTTAAGGTCCAGACTCATTTTTTTGTTCTTTTTTGTTACTCTTGACACGTATTCACGTTAATCCTCATAACTTGTTTTAAAGCAGGTGGAGGTGCTGGAGGAGGTGATGGTACCCGCGGCTGCACGTGAACCTCTTCCTCAGCCGGTAGAGGAAGCTTCCACTCCTCCCACTGAACCACAGGTCGAGCCTATTGACTCTATAGCGGAGGTCTGAGCCAGGGTCATGTGACCACGTTTCCACGGCAATTAGGAGCTTTATTCATCCGAACGTCTTCTCTGAGCAGAAAGTACCGTGATTGGTTTAGTTAGGCAGCTAGTCCCTTTCTGCTCTCAGAACACATTTCGATAACTAAAACTCCTACGTGCTTTTCCACCAATCAGAGAGGAGCGTGAATATCCGAGGCCAGAAATGAAATGTGTACAATTTACATTAGCCTCGTAGCTCATTATGTTTGATCTAAACTGATCATTATGAAAGTCATGTTTAAGCGAATAACGATATGAGGGCCATTATGTTTTCCCCAAAGCATGTAGACGTTTCGTACACATTAAATAGAGTTTATACCACAGCGCTTGTGTAGTTCTTGAAGCTGATTGGTCAGAAGGTGCGGATTCAGTTTCTATAACAGTGGTTCAGATAGTAGTTCCCGCTGCAAGGTAACTCACAAGTTTGTAACTCATAAGTACGTTGATTCGCGTCTTCCATTTTGTTATTGTTTCTATAGTAACAACTACTCACGGAAGGAAGGAGTCTCCAGTGTCAGCCCTTTGTAAAGCACTAACATCACGTTTTAACGTGATGAAAGCTGCGTTTTCTGTCTTAAGTGAAAAACGCCTGGTGAGCGAGGGAACGGTTTCTAGCTGCATACGTGATAACAGGAACCAACCGGTTTCTTGTTTCAGGGACATTCCACATAACTAGACATGGATTCAAGAAGTACCGTTTTTGTATCGTTTTTAAATCATATCGCTGTGGTATAAGAGGAATAAAACATTTCAGGCATGCTGTTATGGGAAAATAAACATTACCCCATCGTGGATTACTTTCCTGTTACAGCACACCCCCTAGTGTTTTATTCCATACTTACATGACATTTCATAATGAGTTTCAGTACTTTTGGGAAGTCCTGAACTACGAACAGGAATCTCGACATTAACGCCAGTAGATACCAGTACAGTACAGTACATATTGGAAAATATCTTGGTTTTTCCCCAAACTGTTATCATTTTGTTATGATATGTGTAGGCACCTGCTGTAAATGACTCTGTTCTACGTTAACGCTTGCACTATAGAGCGGATGGACTGTGAATGAATGTGAATGTGAATTCATTGTTATAATATAACCGTGTCACACTAACACTTCGGACCTTGTGTTCTCTGCCTGGAGAAAATGCCTCTTTACACTGTTAGTGCACTACATGGACGGCACTTTCTAGTGCACTTCTTTTCGAACAAAGACTTGAAAATGTGGGAAAAGACCTGATTTTATTCGTGATGTAACTGAAGCATCTCATCCTTCACTAAAGCTGAGCTTGATGAACACGTATGGCTGGGGTTGTTGTTGTTTTTGTTTTTGTACGCTGGAATATTTTTGAAAAGAAAATCTGAAATGCGTATACTGTTAACGTTCTGCTAGTAGCTTCAGCGAGCAGGGGGAAAAAAAAAAGAAAAAATCCTACACATAATTCATTTAAACTTCCTGGTGATGGGATGTGCCTCGGTGCTATTACTATAACACCTACTGTGCAACTTGTTCCCAAACCCCACAACCTGCTGCACTACACACATCAGCGGAGATACAGTCTGGCTGACCGCGGAACAGTTTGTACTAGGCAGATTATTCAGCGTGCGCAGACGACAGGTGATCTTTTCGGAATCGAAATAAAGCGCGGCGCGGAGCCGTACCGTAACTCTCCTGTGTCGTGTGAGGACAGTGCACGACATCTCTTAGCCGAAACGTTCGCCAGGGACTGCGTGTTACGTTAAACTCTTGGTTAAAAGATGATGATAATCATAAAAGCATCATTTGCGTTAGTGTGTATTAGATAAAGTTAAACCGTGATTCTGGATCGTGAAATGAAGTCAGGTGTAGCAAATCTACTTTATTGATTTCTGCTGTCATTGTCATGAGCTGGGGTTTTTTTTCTTTCCACCAGATGGCAGCAGATCGAAGTGCAGAATCTTTATGAATGTAGTGAGTGCAGTTTGTTTTTGTGTGTTACAGAGCCAAACGTCTTATCTGTCTGTCTGTCTATCATTTATCTAAACTTTGTGAACTGCACTCCATATTTTTTAGCTTCTTCTTTTGAAATAGATTACAGCGTCACCCTGGCTCTGTCTGTCTGTCTGTCTTTGTCTCTGTCTACCTGTCTGTCTGTCTTTCTGTCTCTCTGCCTGCCTGTCTGTCTATCTTCCTGTCTGTCTGTCTGTCTGTCTGTCTGTCTGTCTGTCTATCTATCTATCTATCTGTCTGTCTGTCTGTCTGTTATCTACCTGTCTGTCTTTGTCTCTCTGCCTGCCTGTCTGTCCATCTTCCTGTCTGTCTATCTGTCTGTCTATCTATCTATCTATCTATCTATCTATCTATCTATCTATCTATCTATTTATCTGTCTGTCTGTCTGTCTATCTATCTATCTGTCTATCTATCTATCTATCTATCTATCTATCTATTTATCTATCTGTCTGTATGTCTGTCTGTCTGTCTATCTATCTCCCTGTCTGTTTGCCTGTCTGTCTTTCTTCCTGTCTGTCTGTCTGTCTGACTTCCTATCTGTCTGTCTTCTTGTTGGTCTGTCTGTCTGCCTGTCTGTCTTCCTGTCTGGCTGTCTGTCTATCTCTCTGTCTGTCTTCCTGTCAGTGTGTCTGTATGTCTTAGTGTCTGTCGGTCTCCGTCTGCCTACCTGCATGTCCGTCTGTCTACCAGACTGTCTTTCTATCTACCTGCTTGCCTGCCTGCCTGTCTGCCTGCCTGTCTGTCTGTCTCCGTCTGTCTCTGTCTGTCTGTCTGTTTGCATATATATCAGAGAGAGAAATCGCTCAGGCTTCATCAGACTTTGTTGTTTCTGGTGTTAAGAAGTTCAGTAACACTTTATTTGGATAGTTCACTGCAGACACAAACTGGGACTATCCTGAAGCAACCTATCAACTGAATTTAAACAACACGTCAACAATGTATGGCTGCAGATGTTTAGTAAATAATCTATACACACTCTATAGTCCAAGGGATCTCAGACTTTTTGTAGAGTAACAGAATTTCCAAGGAACCCCCTATGATCACAGCACAGCTTTCATTTTAAGAATGACAGAGCAAACACTGCACGCACCACCATGTTCATTTATACGAGCCATTATTATTGGAGCTTTTTATTCCTAAATGCTACACTCACTCACATGTAGGTTTGAAGCACAGTGTAGCACCGCAGGTAAAATCACACGTTTATTTATATTCGAGTTCTAGTTATCGAGTTGCAGACGAATCCCTTTCCCTTCAGCCGAGCTGTCAGTTAGCCTGATGATAATGCTAATTACATAATGACCATAAAAACAATAATACTAGCAGACTGTAATGTGATTTCAGAAACGCAACACAGTCACGAACTCCCTGGATATCCATCACAGACCCCACTTTGAGAACTGAGAGCTACAGACCATGATATTCTGCTTTTCTTGCACTTTACTTAAATGGTCCAGTGTACAGCTGTTGATGTTTAGTAGATAATTAGAGTAATTATAATAGACTATTATCTCATCCGTAGTTCATTGATGCACTTAATGACTTTATGTCATTACTAAATCGGAACTGCAATTTGAAAAGGAAATAAAAATGCCACAAAGGCACAAATAGAGCTCACTCGAAGCACTGCCATTTGTTCTGTATAAGCAATAACAAAACATGGGCTTTCACATATTACCTTGTGTAATATACACCGATCAGCTATAGCATTAAAACCACCTGCCTAATATTGTATAGTTCCACCTTGTGCCACCAAAACAGGTCTGACCCTTCGAGGCATGGACTCTACAAGACCTCTGAAGGCGTGTTGTTGTATCTGGCACCAACACGTTAGCAGCAGATCCTTTAAGCCCTGTAAGTTGTGACATGGGGCCTCCATGGAGTTTTTTTTTTCCAGAATGTTCCACAGACGCTGGATCGGATTGAGATCTGGGGAATTTGGAGGCCGAGTCAACACCTTGAACTCTTTGTCATGTTCCTCAAACCGTTCCTGAACACTTTTTGCAGTGTAGCAGGGAGCATTATCCTGCTGAAAGAGGCCACTGCCGTTAGGGAATACCATTGAAATGAAGGGGTGTACTCGGTCTGCAACAATGTTTAGGTAGGGGTATGTGTAAAAGTAACATCCACATGAATGCCAGGACCCAAGGTTTCCCAGCAGAACATTGCCCGGGGCATCACACTGCCTCCACTGGCTTGCCTTATTATAGTGTATCCTGGTGACATCTCAAGTGATGCGCACTCACCCGGTCATCCACATGATGTAAAAGAAAAAATGATTCATCAGACCAGGCCACCTTCTTTCATTGCTCCATGGTCCAGTTCTGATGCTCATGTGCCCATTGTAGGAGCTTTTGGTGGTGTACACGCGGTCAGCATGAGCACTCTGACCGGTCTGCAGCTACGCAACGCCATACACAGCAAGCTGTGCTGCACTGTGTGTTCTGACACTGTACTATCGTAGCCAACTTTAACTCTTCTGTGGGATCAAACCAGACGGGCTAGCCTTCACTCCCCATGTGCATCAATGACCCTGTCACTGGTTCACCGGTTGTCCTTCTTTGGACCACTTTTGGTGGGTACTAACCACTGCATACGGGGAACACCCCACAAGACCTGCCATTCTGGAGATGCTCTGGCCCAGTCGTCTAGCCATCACAATTTAGTCCTTGTCAAAGTCTCTCAGATCCTTACGCTTGTCACGTCAACCCACGTCACCTGTGAATAACGTTAATGGTCATTAATGATCAGGTTGGGGAAATACTGGACTCACAGTCCCAGAATGTATTTCAGCAACTCATACATTACAGTTGCGCTGAGTTTCAGCAGAGCCTCTGCTTGGCTAGTTAGCGATCCACGCGATGATGAGAGCCGGATGGTGTTGGCATGAATGTTGAAGCTGTGGAAGCTGATCTAGTTCGGCAGAGCGTACAGGTGAGTAAAGCGCCGCCGCATCACTCTAGGTAGAAACGAAGTGAGAGCTAAATACCACCGCACCACTATCAGCAGCTAATCGAGTGGCATTATGGGTACAATTGCACACGATACTTGTGCACAGTTGAAGACCACATGTTAAATCCTAATCATTAATATACAAGTCATTCAGGGTGGATTTTTCCTTTAAAGGCACAAACTCAGTAAATTAAATGGACAAAATTAATAAAAGAAACGGCAATCGTTTTGTTGCTATTAAAAATAAAGCACTAAAACATCTCCGCAATAATAATACCGTGCATTTGAAAATACAAATGATTAACCACAAATACTCCAAACCTTTATGAAGCAATGTCTAAAAACCAATTAGACAAAATAAAAATTTGATTACATTATTATTAGATTACGATGTTTAGTTGCGTAAACGCTTATTTAAGTGATAGTGTGTGTGGGTGTGCTTGTGTGCGGCCTAAACCGATTCCTTCTCACAGATATGACTGTTCCATGGGAAATGTAGATGATTAATAATGGAGAAATCAATGCTTAGTGATTACGCTGTGACGCACACACGGAGCTAAACATAGAACCAGGTACAGCCTGGACTTCACGTGACCTACTCAATGCCCTGATTAACGAGCATGTTACATGGTGAACATTTTGTCAGGTTTTAATTATTGTGTGCTTTATGTTTCACTGCGACTCACAGTTAGAGCTGAGCTTGCACGGCAAAAGTGTTTCATCAAACTATAGTAGAACACTGGGGGGAGAACACCTATGTGGAATAATGCCTAAGGATCTGATGAGACCAAAGTTGAACTTTTTAGCCATAAAACCAAAAGATATGTTTGGCACAAAAAGAACACCATCCCTACGGTGAAGCATGGTGGTGGCAGCATCATTCTTTGGGGCTGCTTTTCTTTAGCTGGAACTGGGGGTTTAATCAGGGTGGAGGGAATAATGAACAGCTCCAAATACCAGCCAATTCTGGTGCAAAACCTTAAAACTTCTGCGAAAACACTTACGACGAAGAGGAATTTCACCTTTCAGCACGACAGTGACCTACTGATCAACAAAGGAACGGCTTCGTCAAAACAAGTTCAAGGATTTATGGCCCAGCCATAAATAGAGTCCAGACCTAAATCCAGTCAAATATCTGTGAGGTGACCTGAAGAGAGCTGTGTACAGGAGACGCCTAGCCCATCTGACAGAGTTAGAACACTTTTACAAGGACGAATGGCAAAACATTGCTAAGTCAAGACGCTCCAAACTGATCGACTCTCACCCAAAAAGACTGAACGCTGGGATAAAATCTAAAGCTGCTTCAACTAAGTATTAGTTTAGGGGTGTGCACACTTATGCAACCAGGTTATTGTATAATTTTTATTTTTCATTTTTCCACCCTAAAACGATTCCTTTTTTTTTTTTTTTTTTTTTCCCACGTGAATTTATAGGTTACAATTTCACAATAAAGGTAGAAAAGTTTCTTGCAAGGTCTATCTTGGTTTAATTTAAAAAAAAAAAAAAAAGAAACATTTTTACATCACAAAAACCTGCCATTTTTAAAGGGGAGTGTAGACTTTTTATATCTGCTGTATCTAATATGACTAAGCTAGCTAACTATCTTTTAAAACAGCTGTTGTTTATAGATGACAACAACACTTAATAGCGCTGGATCAGATTTTCTTTCTTTCGTTTCTTTGGGGGGTTTGTTACATCCTAGAAAGATCGGAAAACTTCAGTGTCACGGCATCGGAGCGTCATCCACCAAAGCGGGGACGCATTTCCAGTGTTGCTGCAAGTCGAAAACAGGGTTCTTTGAGCAGTTTTTTCATGATGATACTGTCGGATCTTCCGGTAAGATTTTCGGTTAATAACAATGGAGAGCGATCGTTGAAGAAAACATGTACAACGAATTAACGTACAAGTTAATATTTTAAAAAATGGATTAAATAATTAGTTTTGGATTCGCCAGCAGAGACATGCGGCCTGTGTGAGATATTTGTTTTGTGAATTTCAGCCCAGAAATGTGGTAGAAATATATTTTTGGAGGTCAGGCTACTGCAGCAAACTGCTGATGATAAAAAAAAAAACCTGAATGGTGCACCTCCTATCTGTATCTGTATCTGTATCTGTTCATTCTGAATAATGTGTTTGTATTGGGTTACTATCTCTAACGTATAGGTTCACCGATCCGCTGCTCACTGCAGTCTCAGATTCCTGTTCTTGGCTGACAGGGGTGGAACCCAGTGTGGTTTTCTGCTGTTGTAGCTTATCATTACAAATCTTTCCTTCAGATAAGATTAAGCTCTTAAATACCAAGCTCTTAAATAAATCGCAGGAACCCTATGCTTTGATTAAAGACTCTAATTCTGGTTACCCCCTTCCCCCGTCTTCTTGTGTCCTTTCTGGGACTCTGCAAACCGCTGAAGAAAATCATCCATCTTGATGGTCTGTGGCACGAGCTAGTTAAATAATTTACTCATTAATTCGAATTTGCTGTTACAACCCCTGGCAAAAATGATGGAATCACCACACTTAGAGGATGTTCATCTGGATGTTTTTACTTCATAGCAAATAAACAATTCACAGATATGACACAAAACAATTTTTGTTTATTAGCTGAACATTCTGGCTTCGTGAAAGATACCTCAAATTAAATCCAATTGTTTTAATTAATGGCGTATTTTTCCCAGCTCAAGTAGAGGAAAAAATGATGGAATTACTCAATGTTGAGGAAAGAATTATGGAATCATCATCAACAACAACAACAAAAAAAAATCACATTTAGTGCTGGTATTTGTTTTAGAAATGCAAATTACAAGGTGGTTCCATCATGTTTTCCTCAACGTTGAGTGATTCCATAATTTTTTCCTCTGCTTGATCTGGAAAAAAAACAACAACAACAACAAAAAAAACGCCATTAATTAAACTAATTTCATGTAATTTGTTTGAGGTGTGTTTCACGAAGCCAGACTGTCCAGCTATTAAACAAACATTGTTTTGTGCCATATCTGTGATTTGTTTATTAGCTGCGAAGTAAAAAATCCAGGTGAGCATCCTCTAAGTGTGGCAATTCCATCATTTTTGCCAGGGGTTGTAACACTAATGCCTATAATACTTATTAATGTTACTTTCTCTTTCCTAACAGTGTAGAGTGAGCACTGTTTACAGCAGGGCGCTTAAATATACTACATATCCACATACATGCATACAAGACTCCTGAACATACGCAGTAGAAGATGGACTATCACCACTTAAATCAGCGTGATGTCCAGATCGTATGGGATTAATGGTGTGCAGCTGTGCGTATGTGGAAGAGTTTGGCTTTAATTGAATTTGCGAGAGATATTACCTTGGCAACCTTAGATGTTTGTTTGGTTACACCTAGCATTGTCTGCTTAACCTTTTACTGTTCATTGTTGCTCTACCTCATTGCGTGGTTATACACTCACAATGTAAACAAATCTTATCACCGAGTGCATCATAACTGTGTTTATAGTAGCTGATAATGTTCATTCAGTTAATGTGAACGATGCCATCTCCGGTCACTGGTGATGGGCGTTACGAATCCCTTTGCTTATTTAATGAATTGATTCATTTTTTTTTTATTTATTAATTTGATTCAGTATTTTGGAGCAAATTCCAGAAATGATGTACAGCCTACAATACTGACCACAGGTTCATACTATCTCTCAGTCTTTAATAACATCAGTTCTTTTAACTGGAGAGAAATGTTGCAGATTCATAGCTGTGCTTTGATGAGGAAACCAAAGTTGAGTACACAATAGCACGTGTCAGATGATCTAAACAGTTTAAATACACAATAATGTTTCTCCTAAATGACCTAAAGATGGAGATGTAAATGTAAATGACTTTGAATTCGTTCGTTTTCGCTGAGTGATTCTCATGGTTCGTTTTAGAGAGTCGTTCAAAAGACCAGTTTGTTTGTTAGAGCCAGTTCTTTAATGGCACTTTAACATAAGGGAGGGGTTAAAGATTAACACTGGTGCTGATGTAAGAACACACGAGGGCGTGATGCTTAATGTCAAATTTAAACTGCATTAATCCAGTTCAGCCTGATATCTGAAATATTTGATCTGAAATATTTTCAGACTTGATTTGCCACCTTTTAACCCCCTGTTTGTTTTCTTTTTCTCAAACACTGACATAGGGATTTATAGATAAATGAATGTACTTATAGCTAACTTAAGCCTAGCAATGAACAAACAGATTCACCAGTTAAACTCCAAACTGCTAGTGCAAAACAACAAGAAGCTTGCAATTGCAGGAAATAGCTGGAATAGTAAATCTAAAATACGTAACAATATATATTTTCATAAAAACACAAGACTACCACACACGCAGTCTCGGAAACTAGACAAACAAACATTTATATTCAAGCGGTTGAATAGAATGAACATTATTCTAATTGACAACAGACAAAAGTCATTATTTATTTCAACAGAGTTTTATTTATTTCCCCAAGCCATTACATGGTTAATACAACAATACAAAACATATATTTATATTTTTACAATAATTCTTTACAATCATAAGTTTTACAAAGTCATGAAATCAGATAAAACAATATATATATATATATATAAATAATTATATATATATATATATATATATATATATATATATATATAAATCCAGAATCCTGCCATTTATAGTTGTTTTTTGCTTAATTGTGACTGTAGATCTTTCCCCTCAGATAAGATTAAAAGCACTTGCCTCAGAAGCACTTTAAATAAATGGATAATAAATAGTATGACACCAATTTTTATATGACTTGGCTATAATACTTATACATATTCCTGAGATGATGATTTTTGTCGAGAAGCGGACGTCATGAGCAGGTGGCGTCCACACCGTTTTTCAGTCCACAGCAACTCTTTAAAATCTGTAAGAGTGAACACAACATTCATTAGCTTTGGATAAAATGTAAAAAAAAAAAAGAATATAACGTTAAACCTGGGCTTCACACTCAGTTTTATGAGAAAAGTGAAGGTTAAAATCTCAGACCTGCCAGACTCTTTGCCAGATTTTGGTTGAGTTTAGGTGCATTATGGCTTATGGCAATGTCCGGGGTAATGTGTGACTTCAGTCATGTCCTGGCTGATCAATTTACATTTGGGGTTTGTGGCAAAATTTGATTTCTGCCGGAATGATTCATTTAAACCTCGACATCTCAGCTGTCACTGGGTTGGAGCTCGGCTCACATGAAGATCCACTGGGATAAACGTGAATAAACGTAAATGAACCCATATTTGACCGACGTACAGTAGGTCACTTATACTTGTCGAGCTTTTCTCAACTGTATAAGCGCTGAAGTTTTCTCCAGCGTCTCGCATTTCACCAGCACGTGCCGACTCATGGTGAAATGAGTCAGTTGTGGACATTTTGGCCATTCGGAGTCATAAAGAACCATGTAGGAGTGAGCTTTGATTGCACAAGCCCTTCCCCGGCTTATTCTCTCACCACATTCTGCATTCTGACTGAGTAACAGGGTGAGGATGTGTCGGCCAAAGGCGTGACCGTTAGACACGGTGAATATATAAATAAGCTTACGGCATTATGTATATATTTGGTTGTCATGGATTGATAATATCTGATGAGCCCATAGATTCTGTGCCAAATCGTCATAAAATGAGTCGTTTATTGACCTTTATGAGTGTCCCAAAAAGAGTTAAGGGTCAGTTTAGATGGCTGTTTAATAAGGCGTTGATTAATTTCCTATAACAGCAGCTCGGACAGCAGTTAATCACAGGTTTATATCAATGCGCTCTTTCTAATACGTTATCGTTTCTATAGTGACAAATACATATAGCGTGATTGTCGATATGGTGACATTTTCAGTCTGAATTATATCGGGTTTGGGTGAAAGCTCCCAGATGAGTAAATGCAGCGGGCCAGTGTTTAGTGTTTAACGCCTTTACATTAGTACACTGGTCTTTGTTTAAAGCAAGCCACTCCCAGTAAGTGCGCTGAATCAGACCTGTTGCGCTCAAGTCATGCGCTGAAGGATCCATTTATCATGGATGTACGGAATTAAAATCACTCTCTCTAATCCCAGGTGACCGAGAGTCAACCACAGCCTGTTTGTCTGCATTAAAGAACGATTGTAGAACAGTAGCGGATGGGTGTTATACAAACGATAGCAGAGAAGGTGATGACTGTGGTACTTAGCTTAATGTTTGCTCAGAGTGAAAAGACTTCATATACAATGGCTTCAATAGCTTTCGCACACACACACACACACACACACACACACACACACACACAAAATAAAACAACCCCATAAAGGAATCACCATAGCTTCATGTTTTCTTTTAACGCCGTTGCTCGTTGTTTTAAAGGGAGGAAACGTGGCATGGTTTTGGACTGGTAGCTCTAACTGATCAACAAGATGCTGAAGAAAGCTTCACCAGAGAATTCGTAATATTAATCTACCAGGCATCAGTATGTTTGTCCTGCCTCTAAAATAGCGTACAGACTTATACCGGAGGAGACTGGCTTAGTTTTTGTCCTGGTAGTGTTGCTTCTGTAGTCTCCCAAGCCAGATCACTAGCGTTGCTACAGAGTCTGGTATGTTTTTGCAGTAAACGGGGCCAACTTTCACACATTTGACTGGCACAGCAGATGCCCAACCAAAGGATGGTCATTGTTGTGCTTCACACAAAACCTTTGAATAACTTTTAAAGATGAAATGAACTCCGTGACCTTTTTTTTAAACCAGTGACTATTCATGGGTAGCTCAGTGGTCTACTAATTGGAAGGTCATGAATTGAAACCCCAGCACCGCCAAGCTGCCACTGCTGCGCCCTTGAGCAAGGTCCTTAACCTTCAACTGCTCAGATGTATAAATGAGACAAATGTAAGTCGCTTTGGGTAAGGGCGTCCGCCAAATGCCATAAACGTAAATGCATCATGTTACAATAAAGCAGTGTCCTCGCTGGGCTGCAGT
This sequence comes from Ictalurus furcatus, assembly GCF_023375685.1. Taxonomy (NCBI): domain Eukaryota; kingdom Metazoa; phylum Chordata; class Actinopteri; order Siluriformes; family Ictaluridae; genus Ictalurus; species Ictalurus furcatus. The sequence goes on from NC_071266.1 coordinate 25,056,636, forward strand.
CTTCAAAAGTTTAGTGGAAATCAGTGCATAGAAATGTGAAGTGCCAATCAAATTTCCGCTTCCAGCATTCTGAAGGTTGTACCCAGAGAAGTATACAAAATATATCATATATTCACTGGAACTCGTGTTCTGACCCCTGAACAAAATCCTTTGCTGCAGGTTTCACTCCGTACTCATTAACCCTTTCTCCCAGTACACTGGCGTGCCATTGCACCGCCGGAATCGAAATCGACTTATCGGACATTTTCAATCAGTATAAGCAAACAAATTATTTTTTCGCCACACGTCTGTTGTAAGATTAGTCAGGACACTGTTGGGTTTCTGTGTGTAGAGTATCGTGACTCTGTGTTTGGCTGCTGGTGAGCAGGGCGATGGGAACTTGGAAGGGTGTGAGCCTCCTGATGGGCAAACAATTCGCACCTCTCCACAATAACACGGGTACAGAGATAAAACAGACAGAAACTAAAGCTTTTTTTATTGGTACCACAATAAAAATATAACATTTAAACCTAGTAGGCTGGGGGGAAATAAATACTTTGAGTGTCTGCTTTCATATGAGCCATTAACCCCTACTGTGGAGTGTGACGTCACAAATAAATGTAGTGCTGAACATGGGAACCCCCAAAACAGGTCTCTGGTAAAAAGTGTTCGCCTGTAATTCGCTTTATAATTAGCTGTTGTCTGTGTGAATTCTACCACATGAAAAGGCAACTACCATAAAGACTGGCGTAGCATTTCTACAGTAAAAACACTAGCGAATAATACTGCCATGGATTTCTCGTTGCGGTTCCCATGGCGACAAAAGTGACGTGGTGGGTATTTTTGCGTTGGTTTGTTTTTGGCTGTTGTTTTGATTTCTGTTGTTGGTCCTGGCTCAGCCTTTCACCCTATTATTAGTTTGGACTCTGAATGTGTGCTCCTGTTTTGTTGACTCCTTGATTAGTTTGTGTGTATGTACAACAGTAAGTACCCTGCTGTTTCATGTTTCATTGGAAGGTCATATCGTGCATTTACACTACCGGACAAAAGTTTACCGATTTCAAACATTTAATCATACACCTTCAGATCAAAAGGTTTTTAGGTCAAGAGAAACAGTTCAGTCGAATGTCCACAAACTTTTGACCCATAGTGTATGTCTTTTTATAACCGAGCCTTAGTTTTCCATTGTCCTTCCACGGCCTGTTTTACAATCAGTCCAATGCAGAAAATGAGAAATGACTTTGCAGTATAAAAGTTAGCGCTAGCTACAGACTAAGAAAAAAAAAAAACAAGACTTTGGAAAACACAGTGAAGTTTGTGCATGTTCGTGACATACCTCAGTTACAGCTTTGCTGCTTAACTTCATTATTTCTCTGGGTTCACCACGTACGTCCCTGTCCGGTTGGGTTTAGGTTTTGGGCTTTGAGGTAGATCGTCCTAGTGAAGACACAATCGAAAGACACAAATATCTCATTAGACATTGTGGAGATTATAAATTAGTGCGGGGGATGGGGGGGGCGTGTGATTGCAAGGTTTTGTGGATTGTGAGGGTTTTAGACATCTTTAGACAGACCTACTAGCTAATTTTGGATCAGCGCTGGTGTGATTAGAACATATTGGTATCTGATGTTGGTGTTTATTGTGTGTTTTATGTGCAAACTGAGAGCAGAGCGTATCAAGAGGGGCTCTTACGAAAGGATAAAGGTTCTTTTGCGGTGTGTGAGGGCTGTAAGCTGGAACAGACAGCGGCTCTCTGAAGGTGGTTCTCATGTAGGGAGTGTGTTCTTGTGGTGGCAGAGAACGAACGTCGTCACCATTATCCACACAGCACCATCTTACCAGCTGGGGAAACACAAAGACAGACAGGACAAGAAGAAATGAATAACAGTTATACCACAAATGTAAAATAATCAAAGAAGCTAGGTTTAAACTCTCTGAATGTCAGTCATCTCTGGAGCTGTTTTCATATCCATCTTCATATCAGTGAAACTTGTGAAGTTGTGCTGGTTGTAGGGATTTGGGATTTGCTTTATAATTATAAAACTATTTCATAACTAAGGTCTTGCTGTGGTTGTGCATGTGCAGTGACTGAAATGGCTATAAAGGAATTCCTACCAGGATGATGATTATGATGATGAGGAGCAGGATGGCGATGGCAGCCAGCACGAGTAAAGCGATCGCCCAGCGAGGGACTCCTTCACCCTGGTTAGATGATGGGCTGCTGTTCGTGAGAACATGTTCTGTTCTGCTATCTTTGTTGTTGGTGGAGGAAGGGTTTGTAACTCCAGTGTGGGTCTCAGGGCTGCTTACTGAATGACTGCTTGTTGTGTTGGAAGAGGACTTATTGCTGGTGCTGGAGGAAATGTGTTCTGGATGCATTGTTGGGTGGGGAATTGGAGGCCTGGAGGTTTCTTCGCTAGTTGCTGTGGTTGTTTTCTGTTTTGTGGTGGTTGTGTTTGGTGTGGTAGTTGTGGTGGTGGTTTTTGTTGGTGTGGCTGGTGTTGTGGTTGTTGTCGGTGGTGTTGTGGTTGTTGTTGGTCCTGTGGTTGTGGTAATGGTTGTTGTTGTCAGTGTTGTGGTGGTTGTTGGTCTTGTGGTTGTGGTAGTGATTGTTGTTGTTGGTGTTGTGGTGGTTGTTGGTGTTGTGGTGGTTGTTGGTCTTGTGGTTGTGGTAGTGATTGTTGTTGTTGGTGTTGTGGTGGTTGTTGGTGTTGTGGTGGTTGTGGTAGTGATTGTTGTTGGTGTTGTGGTGGTTGTTGGTCTTGTGGTTGTGGTAGTGATTGTTGTTGTTGGTGTTGTGGTGGTTGTTGGTCTTGTGGTTGTGGTAGTGATTGTTGTTGTTGGTGTTGTGGTGGTTGTTGGTGTTGTGGTGGTTGTGGTAGTGATTGTTGTTGGTGTTGTGGTGGTTGTTGGTCTTGTGGTTGTGGTAGTGATTGTTGTTGTTGGTGTTGTGGTGGTTGTTGGTATTGTGGTGGTTGTTGTTGGTCTTGTGGTTGTTGTAGTGGTAGTGGTTGTTGTCGGTGTTGTGGTGGTTATTGTTGTGGTGGAAGATGTGGTAGTAGTTGCTGTTGTCAGTGTTGTCTTGGTTATTGGTGTTGTGGTTGTTACATAAGAGTCTGTAGAGAGATCAGTGTTAGTATTTCACATTGTGATTTCACAGACATTTGTATTAAGTACATTGTGTGTGTGTGTGTGTGTGTGTGTGTGTGTCTGTGTGTGTATGTGTGTGTGTGTGTGTGTGTGTGTGTGTGTGTGTGTGTTTTGTGCATGCTTACCCTGTATGGTATCATTGTTGATTTGAAGGCCATTAATTTCATTATTGCTGTTGAGGCCACCCAGAAAAACGAATTTGAGCAAAATGGGATTGGTCGGAGTACCTTTGAACTCAATGGTGGTGTCTGCAATCACTGATCCCTTTCTGTAATAATAAATAATAATATGAGGTGATTATTGTAATCTGTTAGATAACTGCTTTTACTGCACTTAGTACTGAAGTATTGTACCTGAAACTCATGGATGTCACACCATGATAAGCTGCACTATTGGGACAGCCGGAGCAGCCAAAGACAGAGTAGAACTTAAAAATAAATAAATCAAGGTTAAATGTAGCAGCTTAGAGTACCATATGTATTTGCATGCCTGATATATTTGATGGTTAGAATTTATAACCCCAATACTTTGTGAACTTAATTTATTTTTTAAAATATACACTCACTTCAAATCTGATGACTGCTACACACTCCAAAAAAGTTGGGACAGTCGTCTGTTTACCGCTGTGTAACATCTCATTTTCTTTTAACACTTATTAAGCATTTGAGTGAAGACACCAGTTGGTTAAGTTTAGCAAGCGGAATTTTCCCCGTTCATCCATTATGTATTTCTTCAGCTGTGCAACTGTACGGGGACTTCATAATGCGCAACATTTTCTCAATGGGAGACAGGTCAGGACTGCAGGCAGGCCATGCTCACATCCACACTCTCTGCTTACGCAACCATGCGCTTGTAATCCGGGCAGAATGTGGTTTGGCGTTGTCCTGCTCTGGATGGCAGCGTATATTGCTCCAAAATGTGTACATATCTTTCTGCATTAATGATAGATAAAGTCACCCACACCATGGGCACTGACACACCCCCATACCATGACAGACCATAGAGTCCTTAGAAGTCGGCGGCGCTTCTGGACAACGTTGATGTATGGCTTCTGCTTTGCATAGTAAAGCCTTAACTTACAGTGAGGGAAAAAAGTATTTGATCCCCTGCTGATTTTGTACGTTTGCCCACTGACAAAGAAATGATCATTCTATAATTTTAATGGTAGATTTATTTGAACAGTGAGAGACAGAATAACAACAAAATAATCCAGAAAAACGCATGTCAAAAATGTTATGAATTGATTTGCATTTTAATGAGGGAAATATGTATTTGACCCCTCTGCAAAACATGACTTAGTACTTGGTGGCAAAACCCTTGTTGGCAATCACAGAGGTCAGACGTTTCTTGTAGTTGGCCACCAGGTTTGCACACATCTCAGGAGGGATTTTGTCCCACTCCAGTTTGCAGATCTTCTCAAGTCATTAAGGTTTCGAGGCTGACGTTTGGCAACTCGAACCTTCAGCTCCCTCCACAGATTTTCTATGGGATTAAGGTCTGGAGACTGGCTAGGCCACTCCAGGACCTTAATGTGCTTCTTCTTGAGCCACTCCTTTGTTGCCTTGGCCGTGTGTTTTGGGTCATTGTCATGCTGGAATACCCATACACGACCCATTTTCAATGCCCTGGCTGAGGGAAGGAGGTTCTCACCCAAGATTTGAGGGTACATGGCCCCGTCCATTGTCCCTTTGATGCGGTGAATTTGTCCTGTCCCCTTAGCAGAAAAACACCCCAAAGCATAATGTTTCCTCCTCCATGTTTGATGGTGGGGATGGTGTTCTTGGGGTCATAGGCAGCATTCCTCCTCCTCCAACCACGGCGAGTTGAGTTGATGCCAAAGAGCTACATTTTGGTCTCATCTGACCACAACACTTTCACCCAGTTGTCCTCTGAATCATTCAGATGTTCATTGACAAACTTCAGACGGGCATGTATATGTGCTTTCTTGAGCAGCGGACCTTGCGGGTACTACAGGATTTCAGTCCTTCACGGCGTAGTGTGTTACCAATTGTTTTCTTGGTGACTATGGTCCCAGCTGCCTTGAGATCATTGACAAGATCCTCCCGTGCAGTTCTGGGCTGATTCCTCACTGTTCTCATGATCATTGCAACTCCACGAGGTGAGATCTTGCGTGGAGCCCCAGGCCGAGGGAGATTGACTGTTCTTTTGTGTTTCTTCCATTTGCGAATAATCGCACCAACTGTTGTCACCTTCTCACCAAGCTGCTTGGCAATGGTCTTGTAGCGCATTCCAGACTTGTGTAGGTCTACAATCTTGTCGCTGACATCCTTGGAGAGCTCTTTGGTCTTGGCCATGGTGGAGAGTTTGGAATCTGATTGATTGATTGCTTCTGTGGACAGGTGTCTTTTATACAGGTAACAAGCTGAGATTAGGAGCACTCCCTTTAAGAGTGTGCTCCTAATCTCAGCTCGTTACCTGTATAAAAGACACCTGGGAGCCAGAAATCTTTCTGATTGAGAGGGGGTCAAATACTTATTTCCCTCATTAAAATGCAAATAAATTTATAACATTTTTGACATGCGTTTTTCTGGATTTTCTTGTTGTTATTCTGTCTCTCACTGTTCAAATAAATCTACCATTAAAATTATAGACTGATCATTTCTTTGTCAGTGGGCAAACGTACAAAATCAGCAGGGGATCAAATACTTTTTTCCCTCACTGTACATCTGTGGATGCAGCGGCGAAAGGTGTTGACTGACAAAGGTTTACCAAAGTATTCCCGAGCCCATGTCAGGATCTCCATTACAGACTCAAGACGGTTTTTAAGACAGTGACGTCTGAGGGATCGGAGATCACCAGCATTCGGAAGTGGTTTACGGCCTCGCCCTTTACGCACCGAGATTTGACCGGATTCTTTGAATCTTTTAATTATATTGTGCACTGTAGAAAGTGAAATGCCCGAAATCCTACCGATTTGTCTTTGGGAAATGTTCTTCTCAAAGTGTCGGATTATTCGCTGATGCATCTGTTGGCAGATTGCCGAACCTCGACCCATCCTTGCTGATGAAATACATTTTTTGGAGGCTACTTATATACTATGATTAGACGATTGTCTCACCTGTTTCACATCACCTTCTTATTTCAACTCGTCACATCGCTATTAGTCCTAAATTTCCCTTGTCCTAACTTTTTTGGAACGTGTTGCATGCAATTTCAAAATAAACATTTACCTTAAAAAAAAAAACTATGCAGTTGATTAGATAAAACATAAAATACAAGTCAAAGTTCATTTACAAATCACTCTTTTTAATGAGCAGTTCCCATACTGTCCCAACTTTTTCGGAATCGGGGTATTAAATGCCTTATGTTCAATGGATACAACGTGTCTGTGAAAGCAAATATGAAGTGAACACTCACTGCGCCGCTAACTTCACTGTACATCATCTTATAATCAGGAGAATTGGGGTCGGTGAGGGAATCGTTGTAGATGCGGTTCATGATCTCAATGGTGAAGTAATAATCGAACTCATAATCAGCGGCCAGCTTCTGTGATGTCTCCAGATTTGCACTTTCAGCAGAGGCTGCAGTGTGACACAGCATTAAACATCATCGTTACTATCTGAATGCTGTTAATATTCATGTGGCGGTCTAGGGAAATATCATTTCATTGGTTATCATTACAACTCCATTTGGAGCTGTTGGAAAACATTGGGTTTTGACCAAATTTTGCATTTTTCTGTCTGTGACATAATTTAAGACGTACTTTAAGAAAACATAAACGTGTTTTTACCAAAAGCAGTTCAGAAATGGTTTTGTAACTTTCACAAGCTTTCTGCATCATCTAAGGTAAAGAAGGAGCCAGGTGAATAAGCACAACTGCAAAAATAGTTGTAGCTCATCTGTATAAAGATAAACAATTTTCACTGTCATATGTATTATTTGTAAAGAAATAATTGAGTTATGGTCAATTAAATGTAAATAAGATCACTACATAGTAGTCGCTTTTAGATACTCAATAATTCTTAAAAAATTTTCAACAATATTTCACTTTTTTTGTGTAGCTAGACTCTTAAACTTAGTTCCTGAACATATTTCAGTTCAGGAAAACCTATAGCTTTCAGGATTATATATGGATAATAGAAAATGTTGACGTTTCCCCAGGCCACCACACAATTATACAAATAAACAATAACACTTTACTTTTTTAAAATTATTATTAAATTTTTAGTTAATAAACCCCCCCCCCCCCAATAATTGCAATGTACTTTACATCACACTGTAAATACGGTTACTTTCTTTTAAAAACACTACGGTTTTATTATTAAAATAAAACACAATTTTTAAAAAAATTATTCTGATATTAATTTTTGCTCAAGATGGCTGTGAGTAAAGAAAGAAAGAAATATTAAACAAATAAAAGTTCAAATTTTAAACTATGTTAAACAAATTATGTATTAAAAATAAAAGAAATAAAAATACATTAAATTAATACAATTAAATAAAGAAAAAATAAATAAACACAGAAGGAATAACATATTTTTTTAAATTAATTTTTTAAAGAGAAAAATAATAAGAAAGAGAAACCGGAACTATGACCCCTAAGATCATATCTTAGTATAACTGGATAAAATGTACATGGTACACTTTGATAAAAGCTGACTGCTCTCATGCAGTCCAACATTTGATCACGTGTATAAATGTTTAAGATATTATATTCTACCCTGGAAGTGTTTCTTGCATTCTTTCACAAGTCTCCAGTTCCACTTAAAAAAAAAAAAAAAGAAAAGAAAAAAAAAAAAGTTGAACTGGATTTTCACTGGACGAATATTTGTAACGTAAAGAAAAAGAACTGCTCATAAAAAAATAATCGCATGTTTAAATCAAGGAATTAGAGAAAAGACATTCATTCTTATTTCTCACCTGACATCACTAACACGACGATGCAGAGAGCCGTCCATGTAAACCAGCGCTTCGTGGAGACCTCCATCTGGATAAAAACGGGAATGATATTGCTAATCTCGGACGTGGAAGTGGAATGTTTTTGGGAGTCGATGTGTCGGAGCGCTGCTCTGTGTCAGAGTGAAGTGAAGTGATGCAGAGAGGCCGCTTATGCAGTCTATAAGAGTCTGATAACAACAACAAAAAAAAAGCAGCGTGATTAGTCATATGAAAGGTTATTGGTCTTATCAAGAGGTCTACTCAGTGCAGAGTCAGGTGTGGTTCACAATAACACAAAAGCCTGAAGCTGCTAGATGCTCTAGCACCGTGTGTAACTGTGATTCATGACACACTGTTACGGCACGTTTGTTTGATCCTCCATATATAAATTATGCTTGTGATACAATCTGCATACGCTTGCGTCAATAACCCGCTGCACCTTATTCTAACTGTTTCATTTCTCAGGGTGTGTTCTCATGGAAACGTGGGTATTACACCAAATATCCGACATGATTCGACTCTGTTCCGTTGTATTAATAGCAGTTCTTATGTTTACAGTAGTTCTTCTCCAGTGCAATTACATTTCCATTTATTCATTGACTTTATGCATTGAAAAATGACTTATGAAGGTCATCCAATAGATAGTATTTAGTGTGAGATTAGTGATGCTCAGTGTTCTGCTGAGCGAGTGAGGAGGTCTTTTATTCCTGCGGCGGTGTGAGGTTTTTACGTAATGAAACTGTGTCATTATTGTATGGATTGATTGTGCTGTAACGTCTCATTGTCTGTGATGTGTAACGTTAATGTGTAAATGAGTTTCCCCTCATGGGGATTAATAAAGGTTTCTAACCTAATGATCAGGTGTACATGATGAGTGATGAAGTGGACGGTAAATGAATATTTTCTAACAGCAGCGTGTCAGAGGTTAAAGGTCAGGGTTCTCACATCATTACAAGGAAAATAATGCTATTTCTGAGTTCAGTGAAAAAGAATATGCAGATATGAAAAGAAATCAGCGCTGATTTATAGCTGCAAAATGGACTCCATTTCCCAGCAGCCTAAATCACATGACTCCACACATGCGACAAAACCTGTTTTGTGTTTGCCCTAATTAATAACCCTATTTAAATCCCATTTTCTCTTTGTCATGTGTTACCTATTGTTGCTGAGAGAGAGAGAGAGAGAGAGAGAGAGAGAGAGATCGATCGATCGATCTCGATCTCAATGGCTCATTTCACTTGATGTTATTTCAATATATTTACGATTCTTTTGTCTGTTTTTTGTTCGTGTGTTTTTGGGTTTTGTTTATGTCTTCCAGTAAACCACCAGCAGTTGCATCCATCTTCAATATCTGACAACTGGCTCTTTTGGTTTATTCATAAAGTAGATTCAGCTTTTCAGACAATTTGATTCTTAAAATGCACAAGGAGAAGCAACAACAATCAAGATGTCCGAGTGACTAACTTCTATTTATTCAGTGTTTATAATATTTAAAGAAAGCAAAAGGAAAAAAAAAACCCACCATGAACTACAGTGTTTTCACTGAGTAATCACATGCTAACTGGTCATTAAGGCTAAGTACTAAGGCTATCTTCACATTACAAGCTGTTTTGGAATTTTTTAATTGATTTTTTGCTCCGATCGGATCATATCTGTGTTTAACAAGAATGCATATGCAAACTGTTAATAGGTGCATATAGATTTCTTAGCCATGTACAGGTTACAGTTTTGCTCGAATCAGTTCTTGTGTTAATCAATTAACCTGGCATGTTCATTTTATTCCACTGTTATCGTTCAGAGATGTGGGTTTGCAACTTTGCATGATTTCCTATCCTGAAAGACACTAATTCCCAACCCTGGTCCTGAAGAACAACCCCCCCTCCTCCCTCCTCCCTCCTCCTCCCTGTACTGCATATTTGAATGTTTTCCCTGCTCCAACACACCTGCTTCCACTCTAAAGAGCTGATATGTTGAAGCATGTGTGTTTCAGGAGAAACAGAATGCCAAACGTTACCTCGACGTCTCTGTGCTGCTGTGGGTGTGAGCAATGTGATTTCAATGCCTGTTTAAATATTTGTCCTGATCGAGAGCTGGAGTTCGGAAACTGCGTGATTGTGGTCCTGGTTTATGCTGATAAAGTAGGGCTTTAGTAAACTTACACACAAGTGTCCTCTCTCTCTCTCTCTCTCTCTCTCTCTCTCTCTCTCTCAGACATGATGGTAGCCTAAATCACTATTTAGTGTTGATTTTCTGTTATTTAGATCTCGATTAAGTAAATTTTCAGAATATGTAAGTGATAAAGTTTTACATTATTGTTGTTTTTGCTTTAGTTGTTGTTGTTGTTGTTGTTGTTGTTATTGATAAAATGAATCAACACCTCCTGGCCAATCAGAATCAGGAATTCAACAACACTGTGCTGCATAGTCCTGTAATACACTGTGTAATTTGGAAGAAAAAAAAAAAAAGAGTATTTGTAAGAATTTGTCCAGTACAAAACTGTTGCTACTATTTTAACCAGTAATATAACGTATAATAGAAATAAATGTAATATTTAACTTTAAACAGTATTTCTCACTTGTTTTCAACTTTTCAAGGGGAGTGAAGTGAAATCTCATCATACCTCATGCTGTAACTCTAAAATCTAAAACCGAGTGTGAGTGATCTGACCTGAGCCTGTATTATTCAATTCGGTTTTCAATTCAGTTTTATTTGTATGGCGCGTTTAACAATGGACATTGTCTCGAAGCAGCTTTACAGAAACATATAAACACAGGATAGAGATTTTAAGTGTGTGAATGTATCCCTATTGAGCGAGCCGGTGGTGACGGTGGTGAGGAAAAACTCCCTAAGATGATAAGAGGAAGAAACCTTGAGAGGAACCAGACTCAGAAGGGAACCCGTCCTCATCTGGGTATAAACGGATAGTGTGAAAGTAAAAGAAAGTTCATGATGGTTTTATATGAAGTCTGTTTGTTGAACTAGTCCACTGTTCACTAAAGGAGACCCGAGTGTAAAACTGTATGTAGTAATTGCAGTCCTAAGACCATCGCAGCAACCGTAGTCCCAGCAACCACAGCGAGAACGTCCATGTGGAATTGAGGTCCAAAACCATTTCCATGCTACTTCAAGCGGTACCGTCCTCAGCGATCTCCAGGCTGTAGCCTCCAGTTGATGAGAGCTCCATCCAGATGTAGGGCATCAGCATGGATCAGGAAGGTCTGGAGAGCAAAAAGGGGATTACTACCGCAGACATAAATCTGTTTATTCAGTATAAAAAAATCTGATACGGCTTTAAAACCTTTTCGTTTGAATATAAAGTAGTGTTGTTAGTCATTACAGTCTCACTTCTCACACATCATTTATACTCCAGTGACTCCTGCTTCTGGAAAGTGCTAACATGGGATAGAAATAAGGATCAAAAGATGTAAACGTGTAGATGTTAAATGAAGCTCACTGCAAAGAGTGTCATAAACTCAACCCTTACTTCAACAAGTGTTTATTTTTCACACCACTGGCATAGAGCAGTGCGATAACTGGCCCAAAGTGCAAGGCAACAATAATAACATTAATCCATGATGGTGTCTAAGTTCACCGATTATCTGCTTGATTATAATACACTGTACAATAAGTGCATATATTTTACCTAAGTGTTGTAATAAACAATCCAACTCTGCCACCTACTGGTCAGAAAGCAACATAACTGATCTAAATAAGTGTGAGTCTCAGTCAGCTCCCTATTTCAGTAATCAGGGAACTGATCGAGGAGTCGGCCATTTTAACGGCTTTCTCAATTGCAAAATCCTTCCAGTGCGCTGTAATGTTCACGCCCTAAAAAAATCCCACAATGCACCACAAAAACCAGGGCGCATCGATGCTCACTGAGTTCCCTTACTGAAAATGACTTCATGTTTTCTGAAAAAAAAAATGGGGGATGAACTCTCACCGAGCTTCGGTAGTTGCTCTCAAACGATTACTTACGTTAGCGATTTTTTACTTTATTTGACGGCTTGTTTAATGATAATTTTTTTTTTAAATGCACTACGATCCTGCTTGACATATTATGACAGAAGTGTGTGTGATTAAGCTAACAAATTTATGTAATCCATCCATCCACATTCTGTACTGCTGATCCTACACAGGGTCGCGGGGAGCCTGGGGCATATCCCAGGGGACTTGGGACTCGGGGCAGGAGGCGGGGGACACCCTGTGCAGGGAGCCAACCCATCACAGGGCACAAGCACACTCCCATTCACACACTATGGACCAGTTGGAAATGCCAATCAGCCTACAACACATGTCTTTGGACTAGGGGAGAAACCGGAGTACCCGGAGGAAACCCCTGAAGCACGGGGAGAACATGCACACTCCACAACACAGGGCGGGGGCGGGACTCGAACCCCCAACCATGGAGGCGATTTGTATGACATATAATACTTAAATATTTGAAGTTTTTAAATTTTGGTGATGTTTTACAAGGTGAGTACGTAGCCATGTCACCAGAAATCGAGTTATCAGAGTCCCAGTATGTAGTGAGCCAGGGCCCTTACCAGTACCCCAACTCGTATACACCATATACTGATTCACCACCTACTGAACTAGCGAGCTGGTTGAGATGCACCCTAACATTAGGGTAATTTCTATATTTGTATATAAATATGAATATATAAATAAAATCCCCATTAACTGCAGTTTACATGGCACATGGTGTTGAAGTAAGACACAGACTTTGTTTCCACCCAAGGAATGTGCTTGTGTGTTAAAAATATTAAGTTCCTGTGAGGAATCCAAAACTCTGTCACGATGTATTATTAGACAATAAGTCCACACACCTGTTTGTAAGATTAATACCGATAAAAGTTACCTAGGCGTGCACTTAGGTAAAGTGCAGGTAAAGATCTGAACATGCCCAGTTTTCCTGGCGATGTTCTTTTATCACGTCAATGCTGTTGTTCTGCAGCTAATACACAGATACGAAAATCTTAAGCACGTCTGGGTCAAGTTTACATTTAAATGGATATACACACATGCAGTATATATGACGTGCTGATGTGCTATTTAAACACATTATATTATTCAAGCACTCACGATCCTTTTAGTTCACACATGAAGCCGCACGGTCAAAACCGTAAGGAAGACGCATGGCGGATTTCTACACCTAATCACAGCGGTTCGGCTCAGAGGAGTGGTTCAGATATGCCAAGATGAGGAAGTGTGATCGCATTCTGTTAAGTCACAGTGAAACATGTTGAACACGAGCAGGAAAACAATGACGTATTCTGGCTATGGGAGGGGCATCTGGACACGATATCTTCTTGTCCTGAGTGTTATGTTTCCGGCCCTGAAAAGCGATCAAAACGAATGGAAAGGAAATAACCAACGATGAAGAAAGTGTGAAGAAAGCACAACAAATATATATTAGCCTAAACACTGAAACAAACACAAAGAAAAAGCAGGACATGAATAAAAATCTCAGGACATTACACCTCCCCGCCAGCAGAGGTTCCCCTCCCAAGACTACTACTTCATAAACTCTCTCCTGAAGGCCTACGTTCCCTCTCGCAATCTTCGATCGATTAGCGACCGACGTTTAGTAGTTCCCACTCAGGGTGGCGCAAGGTCCCTTTCCAGAACCTTCACGCTAACTGTTCCTCAGTGGTGGAATGAACTTCCAATCTCAATCCGGACCGCAGAATCTCTCACCATCTTCAAAAAACAGCTAAAGACCCACCTCTTCCGTGAACACCTAACCAACTCATAATAAAAAAAATAATACATTAAAAAATTGCACTTACACCTCTACTCTGTGCACTTTGCTTCTCCTGGAACTCAATTAATGGATCTTGTATGGTAGCACTACTCGTATTGTTCTCCGCTTGATATATCGCTTTGCTTGTATTTTTCTCATTTGTAAGTCGCTTTGGATAAAAGCGTCCGCTAAGAGAATAAATGTAAATGCAAATGTAAACACTTTCTGTTCACAGCATATGCAAAACAAACTTAGACTAAATTTTTTTGCGAAGACTTCCCTACTCTCTAAGTACTCTTTGACTACTTTAATTATACCGGCAGCTCTTGAGCTAAATCAGTGTGAAGGGTAGACACTTGACAAATACCGTAAGTCAAGATACTTGACTTACCTGCGTAAACTCAGACTCAGACACTGCAATTCAATTCAGTTCAATTTTATTTGTATAGCACTTTTAACAACAGATATTGTCCCAAAGCAGTTTTACAGAAACATATAAACACAGGATAGCGATTTTAAGTGTGTGAATTAATTCCTATTGAGCGAGACGGTGGTGACGGTGGAGAGGAAAAAGATGATATGAGGAAGAAACCTTGAGAGGAAGCAGACTCAGAAGGGAACCCGTCCTCATCTGGGTAACAACGGGTAGTGTGAAAGTAAAAGAAAGTTCATTATGGTGTTTATATGAAGTCTGTTTGTTGAACTAGTCCACTGTTCACTAAAGGAGACCTGAGTGTAAAACTGCATGTGGTAATTGCAGTCCTAAGACCATCGCAGCAACCGTAGTCCCAGCAACCACAGCGAGAACGTCCATGTGGAATTGAGGTCCAAATCCATTTCCATGCTACTTCAAGTGGTACTCATGCAGCTTACATGCGTTCAGAACAAATATTTAAACAGAAATCAAAATCTCATTCCTCAAACACAGGAAAGGTCGACAATGCCAAAGGAATGACGAGGCTTTTTCTCACACTGTTAGTCACCACTAGTTATCGTAAAGGATAGAGAGAGGATTAAAGTGGTAGAAATATAATACAGTGGCGATAGTTATACATCATACCATACAAATGTAGGAGGTTTTATGGGTAAAGTGTGGCCCCAAAAAGGGTTGGAAACTGTCCTGTTGAGGGGCAACGATGCAGGAATAAATTAATTGTGCTACATTATCACATAAGTCAGTACTATGAACTAGAAAAGACGCTTGGGTAATTATTTAGCAAGTAATGATCAGAGTAGCAGTAATGACTTTTATTTATTTATTTTTACAGATGTTATATTATGTTATGTTTCCTGCACTTTTCACACATAGTGCTTTTTGTTAGTTTTGTGCAAGTTTCTCGCGGTTTTTATTTTCATGTCATTTTTCACGCTTTTTTTTTTTACGTGGATTTTCTCACAATGATCAAATTCTTTTCGCACGCTTTTCACATTTCACCATGTGACATCATTGTCCCCTCACAGTTTACACAGGCTTAGAAGTAAGTGAAGTCTCTCTTGGAGTCTCTCTTTTTTCTGCTTTTCTTGAACGCTATAAGTTATATAATATGTGCTGAGCATATATCGTAAAGAGGAAGCGTTTTCAGAGTCTGTGTTGGAGAAGGTTTTATAGTACAGTATGATTAAAGTAAATAGGAATAAGTGTTTTACTCCTGTTCTCCTGTTCTTAACATCTGTTATATACAAGGTAAGACTGTAACGTGTATGTATCTTCAGTAAGCGCTTTATCCTGGTCAGGGTCATAGTGGATCTGGAGCCTATACTGGGAACACTGAACGCGAGGTAGGAATACATCCTGAATAGGACAACAGAATGTTCAAAGACACACGCACACACGGGGCATTTTATCATAGACTACGTTTACATGGACCACGGTAATCTAATTATTGACCTTATTCTGAATAAGGCAATATTCTGATTAAGGTGTTTACATGAATCGCTTTTAGAATATACCAATGTTCCTGTATTACATGTTATAGAACATAGAGCGATTAACGGCACACGTCATTACGTCCCCACGTCACGCCGTCCGATGTCCCTCCAGAATTTCACATACAGTATCTACATACAGTTGGTCTTTGTTATGGGACCGTATACAGTTCTGGGTGTTTTTATTTTTTAATATTACGTATGCTTCAAGTGCGGTTAATTATTAGTCGTGCTGTACGTGCAAATAGACGGCTGCTTGAAGCCGTGGGCTGCGTCCCAAACCGCGTACTTACCGACTATATAGTAGCCGAGATACATGTATTGCACTTACTATACAGTAGGTATGTACGCAGATTGGGACGCAGCCAACGGCTTCAAGCAGTCGTCTATTTGCACGTACAGCACGACTAATAATTAACTGCACTTGAAGCTTTCGTACGTGTCCTGTTGCAGAACACGGTGAAAACTCTCACACGACGTTAATAGTGTGATTAAGGTGTGTACGTGTCTGTAACGCACGTCGATACTGCGACTAAAACAGGAATACTCCACACGTCTTAATTAGATTTGTGTTTACTTCGAGTGTGACTTTAATCAGATTAAGGTCATCAATAATTTCTGTTTACATGCTAGTTTCTTAATCAGAGTATCGTCTTAATCGGGTTAATATCGGATTCTTGTTGTCCGTGTAAACGTACTGATAGTCAATACTGGCGTGTTTTTGGGAGGTGGGAGGAAACCCGAGAACCCAGAGGAAACCCAGACATGCTGGAAAAAAATATGGCATTGTTTCACCACAAATAAATGTGTATAATTTAACATTCTAAACCAAATAGTTAAATATTAGTAGTGGAGTCTATCAATGCCCTCCACATGTCCTGTACTCGAAGAATAATAAACAGGCTACTACAGGGATATTTAGAACAAAGTCAGCGGATTACTGGCACAAAAACATATAAATTTTAACATCTCACAGACTAGCTATCACATATACACACCCTAAAAAACAAACAATAAAACAAACAAAGGCGCTCCTCTCTTGTACTTTTCAGATTTTTTCCCACTTCCTTAATCACACCCTGGGCCCTTTGTATGACTAATCACTCTCCTTTGGTTATCTCACACTCTTATACACTGTAATAGTCAGCCTCTCCACATCACTTTCCTCGGCTCTGGCACTGCGCTGTGCTCTCACACACTGACTCCTGAGAATATTCCACTTACGCACAGGCGAGATTATTCATATAGATTCACGCTTCTTCCAGATGGACGTCTGCACGATGCGATACACATGGGCGGCTCTCTGCATCGCCGTGTTAGCCATGTCAGGTAAGAAACCGTGTTAAAATGAAGCTCCATGTTGTTTTTACCTGCATCAGTTATGAGTCATATTAGATCGCTCGAAATAACCTGCTCAACAACAACAACAACAAAAGCTGTGGAATATTCCACAACAAAATAATGACCGTATGAAGCGATGAAACGATTCAGGATGTTGTGTTAAAGTCGTTTCTTTTGTTTCCGTAGTCCTGACACATTTTCGCAGTAACTTGAGGGCAAGTTTCTCAAACGCCTCAAACGAAACATTTCTTTCCGTGACAAGTTGCTGTATTTCTTCGTACAAATTCGTTCAGTGTAAATATTCTTCTCAACGGAAACCTCGAGAAACGGATCGGTGACACTTTACTACAACGTCCACTAACAGTGCATCAGGAAATGATGAAGCGTTAGGCACATTAACAGCCTCTGAACCATATGAATAGCCGTTAATAACGGTAACACTTAAGTTTTAACAACTCGCTTATTTATAGTAGGAAAAGTGTGGAAACAATGTAGATTCAATTATATTTAATTTAATACCGAGTACACCACTTGGCAAAAAATAAATAAAATGGGCCGAGCCCAAAATGGCTAAATATTAAGCTTTTAACGGTCTTAATAGCATATTATTGCTCAGACAATTAGCAAGAATGAAACAAATGCACTTCTGAGACCTCCTGTGCCACCATATGCGCCAGTTTACCCATAAGGCTTAAACATTTAAAGAAATCAGAAGGGAAAATATTCCATACTAAGAACTTTCTGTTCTTATTTTTTTATATTATTATTATTATTATTATTATTATTATTATTATTATTAAAAATGTCTTTACATTCCAGTTGGCATTACATGTAGGCATAATAACTCTAATAATGCTGGGTTGTTCTTTCCACCACTGGAACAACGTTAGAAAATGGTGGACCCTCTGACTATGCTCCACAGACTCCACGATGAGAACCACGCCTCTAAAGCAAGAAGATGATTAGACAGTAATTTAAAAAAAAAATAGAAATAATTAAGAACGAGAAGCTCCTCTGTGTCTCTTTGTATCATCGGAGGTTTCTGATCGTTTTACTGTTTGTTCTCTGAAAGGTTCAGTGAAATCTGAGGAGGCTACGAATGCTTTAGTGACTTACGAGCTCACCATGGACATCACCAACCGCATCTACAACAGCTCTCTACTCAAGTCCAACTCTACTGATTATGAGATCTTGTACAAACAAGTTACTGACATGGTGAGGTTTTAATTTCTCCCATTTCTCTCACAGAATATGATGCTTAATGATGTACACCCATGCCTCGAAGATTATGACCAAATCCAGTTGCTTTCGTCTGCAATTATTCAACATTCCTACAAAACTCTCTAAATTTGACTCTGTCCTTCTCCCAGCTCAACTCCATCTACGGCTGTGCCACGTGTAAAACACACGTGTTTTATCGCAATGTGTCAGCGATGACCTTCAGGTACAATTCTAAACATGGTTTTAGTTCCTCGTGCTGTAATAGTATTTATTTTAAAATTAGCAACTAAACACAAAGCATTAGCTAAGTGATTCTAGTCAACATTCTAACAACCAATGATTATTTCTCTTTCCGTTTCTTTAGCAATCAAACTGGAACCGTGCTCGTAAAGGCTAGTCTCGTGTTCCAGTCAAACAAAACCAACGCTGATGAGATCAAAGGGCTGTTTATGAACGCGACCGCTGGCGATAAGGAAATAAACGGCCTTAAAGTCAACCCTAATTTCACACAAAGTAAGCATTAAGCTTCATTATGTCCTGAGTATTAATATATTTATAAAAAGTATTATTATTTGTGGAGCTTCCAGTAAAGCATTAGTCAGGAATCTATCACTCTGGTCTTCAAATATCACATTATGAAAACATTTCTGATTTTAGACAGTTAAGATGAAGCACCTCAGGAAATCTTGTTTAAAATCTGTTTGATTCTCTTTTGGCTGATTCTCGCCATAGGATAAGTTGCTAGACACATAAGAAGATAGATACGTGGTACACACTGTCACGTGAAGACCCTTTTATTATACTGTACAGGGAACTGAAGCGCTATATCGGGTAGGCATTCACACCTTCAGTTAGACAGGAAGGGAGACTACACTCCCGTATTTCTCTACCTGAACGCCTTCTGCGAATAAAATTCATCTACTGTGAAGATCCTGTCCTCCAGAAGCATCCTTCCACCCTTTGCATCTGACTGGAGTTTTATTCTGCTGTAAAAGACAACAACATGATACTTTGATCCAAAGATGATAAAATCCTGTCGTAGGTAAAAAAAATAAAAAAATAAATAAAAAATTAAATGATACAAAGATGATAAAATCCTGTCGTAGGTAAAAAAATAAAAAAATAAATAAAAAATTAAATCAGACCTGCTGTGCGATTTATCTCATGAAGAATTTGCTAGCATTGTAACGAGTTGAAATTTACAGTTAGTCGATTTGTATATGAGTCATTTTACTCTGTAAAACTGGATAAGTTCATTTAACTCAAAACATTTGAGGAAACTAATTACCTCAACATTTTTAAGTTGATAAATCAATTCCTTTAAGCCAAACACACTTCAATAGAGTTAACTGAGTTAAATTTTTGCTATATTTAAGTGTATTTGGCTTAAAGGAATTGATTTATCAACTACAAAATTTTGAGGTAATTAGTTTCCTCAAGTGCGCACGGTGGCTTAGTGGTCAGCACGTTTGCCTCACACCTCCAGGGTCCGGGGTTCAAGTCCCGCCTGTGTGTTTGCATGTTCTCCCCATGCTGCGGGGGTTTCCTCCGGGTTCTCCGGTTTCCTCCCCCAGTCCAAAGACATGCATGGTAGTCTGATTGGCGTGTCCGAAGTGTCTGTAGTGTATGAATGAGTGTGTATGTGATTGTGCCCTGCGATGGATTGGCACCCTGTCCAGGGTGTACCCCGCCTTGTGCCCTGTGCTCCCTGGGATAGGCTCCGGGTTCCCTGTGACCCTGAAAAGGAGTAAGTGGTAGGAGATGGATGGATGGATAGTTTCCTCAAATGTTTTGAGTTAAATGAACTTATCCGGTTTTACAGTGTTTAAGTGTGGTTATAGTTGGGTATGTATTGGAGCCGGAACTTTCTGAACTTTCTTTTTGAAATAAATAAATAAATAAATTAAAAATTAATAATAATAATAAAAATAATAATAATAATAATAATTATTAAAAATGTCTTTACATTCCAGTTGGCATTACGTGTAGGCATAATAACTCTAATAATGCTGGGTTGTTCTTTCCACTACTGGAACAACATTAGAAAATGGTGGACCCTCTGACTATGCTCCACAGACTCCACGATGAGAACCACGCCTCTAAAGCAAGAAGATGATTAGACAGTAATTAAAAGAAAAAAAGAAATAATTAAGAAAGAGAAGATCCTCTGTGTCTCTTTGTATCATCGGAGGTTTCTGATCGTTTTCCTGCTTGTTCTCTGAAAGGTTCAGTGAAATCTGAGGAGGCTACGAATGCTTTAGTGACTTACGAGCTCACCATGGACATCACCAACCGCATCTACAACAGCTCTCTACTCAACTCCAACTCTTCTGATTATAAGATGTTGCACAACCAAGTTACTGGCATGGTGAGGTTTTAATTTCTCCCATTTCTCTCACAGAATATGATGCTTAATGATGTACACCCATGCCTCGAAGATTATGACCAAATCCAGTTGCTTTTGTCTGCAATTATTAAACATTTCTACAAAACTCTCTAAATTTGACTCTGTCCTTCTCCCAGCTCAACTCCATCTACGGCTGTGCCACGTGTAAAACACACGTGTTTTATCGCAATGTGTCAGCGATGACCTTCAGGTACAATTCTTAACATGGTTTTAGTTCCTCGTGCTGTAATAGTATTTATTTTAAAATTAGCGACTAAACACAAAGCATTAGCTAAGTGATTCTATTCAACATTCTAACAACCAATGATTATTTCTCTTTCCGTTTCTTTAGCAATCAGACTGGAACCGTGCTCGTAAAGGCTAGTCTCGTGTTCCAGTCAAACAAAACCAACGCTGATGAGATCAAAGGGCTGTTTATGAACGCGACCGCTGGCGATAAGGAAATAAACGGCCTTAAAGTCAACCCTAATTTCACACAAAGTAAGCATTAAGCTTCATTATGTCCTGAGTATTAATATATTTATAAAAAGTATTATTATTTGTGGAGCTTCCAGTAAAGCATTAGTCAGGAATCTATCACTCTGGTCTTCAAATATCACATTATGAAAACATTTCTGATTTTAGACAGTTAAGATGAAGCACCTCAGGAAATCTTGTTTAAAATCTGTTTGATTCTCTTTTGGCTGATTCTCGCCATAGGATAAGTTGCTAGACACATAAGAAGATAGATACGTGGTACACACTGTCACGTGAAGACCCTTTTATTATACTGTACAGGGAACTGAAGCGCTATATCGGGTAGGCATTCACACCTTCAGTTAGACAGGAAGGGAGACTACACTCCCGTATTTCTCTACCTGAACGCCTTCTGCGAATAAAATTCATCTACTGTGAAGATCCTGTCCTCCAGAAGCATCCTTCCACCCTTTGCATCTGACTGGAGTTTTATTCTGCTGTAAAAGACAACAACATGATACTTTGATCAATCCAAAGATGATAAAATCCTGTCGTAGGTAAAAAAATAAAAAAATAAATAAAAAATTAAATCAGACCTGCTGTGCGATTTATCTCATGAAGAATTTGCTAGCATTGTAACGAGTTGAAATTTACAGTTAGTCGATTTGTATATGAGTCATTTTACTCTGTAAAACCGGATAAGTTCATTTAACTCAAAACATTTGAGGAAACTAATTACCTCAACATTTTTAAGTTGATGAATCAATTCCTTTAAGCCAAACACACTTCAATAGAGTTAACTGAGTTATTTTTTTTGCAATATTTAAGTGTATTTGGCTTAAAGGAATTGATTTATCAACTACAAAATTTTGAGGTAATTAGTTTCCTCAAGTGCGCACGGTGGCTTAGTGGTCAGCACGTTTGCCTCACACCTCCAGGGTCCGGGGTTCAAGTCCCGCCTGTGTGTTTGCATGTTCTCCCCATGCTGCGGGGGTTTCCTCCGGGTGCTCTGGTTTCCTCCCCCAGTCCAAAGACATGCATGGTAGGCTGATTGGCGTGTCTAAAGTGTCCGTAGTGTATGAATGGGTGTGTGAGTGTGTATATGATTGTGCCCTGCGATGGATTGGCACCCTGTCCAGGGTGTACCCCGCCTTGTGCCCTATGCTCCCTGGGATTGGCTCCAGGTTCCCCATGACCCTGAAAAGGAGTAAGTGGTAGAAGATGGATGGATGGATAGTTTCCTCAAATGTTTTGAGTTAAATGAACTTATCCGGTTTTACAGTGTTTAAGTGTGATTATAGTTGAGTATGTATTGGAGCCGGAACTTTCTGAACTTTCTTTTTGAAAAAATAAATTAATTAATTAAAAATTTATAATAATAATAAAAATAATAATAATAATTATTATTATTAAAAATGTCTTTACATTCCAGTTGGCATTACGTGTAGGCATAATAACTCTAATAATGCTGGGTTGTTCTTTCCACTACTGGAACAACGTTAGAAAATGGTGGACCCTCTGACTATGCTCCACAGACTCCACGATGAGAACCACGCCTCTAAAGCAAGAAGATGATTAGACAGTAATTAAAAGAAAAAATAGAAATAATTAAGAAAGAGAAGATCCTCTGTGTCTCTTTGTATCATCGGAGGTTTCTGATCGTTTTCCTGCTTGTTCTCTGAAAGGTTCAGTGAAATCTGAGGAGGCTACGAATGCTTTAGTGACTTACGAGCTCACCATGGACATCACCAACCGCATCTACAACAGCTCTCTACTCAACTCCAACTCTTCTGATTATAAGATGTTGCACAACCAAGTTACTGGCATGGTGAGGTTTTAATTTCTCCCATTTCTCTCACAGAATATGATGCTTAATGATGTACACCCATGCCTCGAAGATTATGACCAAATCCAGTTGCTTTTGTCTGCAATTATTAAACATTTCTACAAAACTCTCTAAATTTGACTCTGTCCTTCTCCCAGCTCAACTCCATCTACGGCTGTGCCACGTGTAAAACACACGTGTTTTATCGCAATGTGTCAGCGATGACCTTCAGGTACCATTCTTAACATGGTTTTCGTTCCTCGTGCTGTAATAGTATCTATTTTAAAATGGCGCCGGACTTTGTACGAGCGACTAAACACAAAGCATTAGCTAAGTGATTCTAGTCAACATTCTAACAACCAATGATTATTTCTCTTTCCGTTTCTTTAGCAATCAGACTGGAACCGTGCTCGTAAAGGCTAGTCTCGTGTTCCAGTCAAACAAAACCAACGCTGATGAGATCAAAGAGCTGTTTATGAACGCGACGGCTGCCGATAAGGAAATAAACGGCCTTAAAGTCAACCCTAATTTCACACAAGGTAAGCGTGAGTGCTGATTTATGGAAAGTAGAGCAAAATGTAACTTTGTTTAATTGAACATACTGAGAAGTACTAATGCTGATGTTTTCACACAGTCATAGCACCACCCCTGCACCAACTGTCCACCCCTGCACCAACTGTCTCCAGCACTTCCCATACAACCAAGTCTCCACTTCTTGCAACTACACACCACAACACCGCCTCGTCCTTTAATCAAAGTCCCATTGCTCTGACGTCATTTCTCCGCTATAGTGTTTCATTCTGCCTGCTTTACTTCCTCAGCTATTCTTTTTAATTGTGTAAACCTGCCACTAGGGGCAGTGCAACATCTCTATATAATGAAATACGGTAATCTACAGGGTGTACCAACAATCTCCTTACTTAGTGGACTATGTTCGCCAGCATCATGTCGGTTGTGTCTTTATGAGAGGATGTTGGTGAATGTCCACTTCTCGGTCCGCAACACTTCCAGTCTTTTTCCATTTGTTAATAAGTTTGGCGACAGTGTCGTGTGTGATGTGCTCGCCATGTTTCCTGTTAAAGTCTATCACAACCTTATATATATATACAACCATATATATATATATATATATATATATATATATATATATATATATATATATATGAAATAAATGCTAAGTATGAAAATTTTAGAAGACATTTTGCTAAAAAATGGTTAATTCCTCCTGTGTATGGAGACTTTTGGGACATCCTGTGTAATATAAATAAATCTGAAATAGTTATTATGTTTTCCCTGTGGGGGTTTCCTCGGGGTTCTCCAGAGTTCTTCCTCCCACTTAACAACAACAACAAAAAAAACATACCCCTAGGTTACCCCTAGGTTTGAACAAGTGTGTGAAAAAATGTGTGTGTGCAGGGTGCCATGCGACGGACTGACTCACTTAACCCCCGGTGTTCCTATGATTGGCTCCGGATACTGAAAATAATTGAATGGATAAATGGAATATTTGTACTATTAACATTATGCTATAATGGTCTAAGTAATGGCAAGTAAATGATTGTTTTCTTTTGTGGTGCTTTACTTTACATATTTTACAAGATTTAAAAAAAATAAAAAATATCTCAATCTATTCAAATTTATTCTCTTGTAATGAGAATGTGTTAAAACAATAATGTCACATGACTGAACAAATATTCTTGAATGAAATGTGTAGAAATGATCGATTGAAACACATTTGTCGAAACTTTATGAGCATATAACATAATATCACAAAAATATATATGATATGATATGATATAGTTTTGCGTCTTTACTGCCTTTACATACGTTTTTCCTGTATGCTTCTTGACCAACTTGCCATGTTCCAATTATTATAATACATCCTTTCATACCACAGCACTGTCCAGATGATAGATTATGATCGTTAAGGTGTTAATAAACTTTCTATAACAGCATGTTTGACAATAGTTCTGCTAGATTGTGTCCAGGGTGTTTCCTTTCCTTAGACCTAGTGTTCCTCACAACCATGACCAGGATAAAGTGGATCCTGAAGATGAATGAATGAAAAAGTGAATGAATAAATGAATGAATGAAGAACCCTTAATTATTCAATGAACTCCTAAATATACCTTTAAAGAACCCTTTTTTCTTACTATTCAATGCAGATTACTCTGCAAATGCTCTACTAATATACATAATTATATATTACAACTTACATTTTAAAAATTCATAATTCAAAAAATCATATGTGCCCAATCCAAAACCATGGGCATTAACATTGAGTTGGTCCTCCTTTGCTGTTATTATGAGCTCCACTCTTCTGGGACGGCGTTCCACTAGATTTTGGAGCATGGCTGTGGAACGTTCTGTCCATTCAGCTACAAGAGCATTAGCGAGGTCAGGCGCTGATGTTGGATGAGGAGGTCTGGGGAGGAGTCGGTGTTCCAGTTCATCCCCAAGGTGTTCAGTGGGGTTGAGGTCAGGGCTCTGTGCAGGACACTCGAGTTCTTCCAGTCCAACCTTCTTAAACCATGTCTTCATGGAGCTCACTTTGTGCACATGAGCATTGTCATACTGGGACAGGTTTGGGCCTCTTAGTTCCGGTGAAGGGAAATTCATTAATGCTACAGCACACAAAGACTTTCTATATAATTATGTGCAACAGTTTGGGGAAGAAACACATGTGGTTGTGATGGGCAGGTGTCCACAAACCTTTGGCCGAATAGCGTAAACTGTTTTCAAAATGTTGAACATCAAATGTAGGATATCTGTACACTGGTAAAAACCTTTGTTCGAGCATTACCACCATTTCAACGCTCCTGTTCACTGTGATGGTGAGACTGAGACACCATGAGCACGGAAGTTACAACAGGAAAAGCCACAAGAATTGTCTGGTACAGTGGTGCAGCAGTTATAGGTGGTACAGATGATGTTCTCTAAAAACAATACGTCAGCGATAAAAAAAATAATCAATCAATAATCAACTCTTTCCCTCAAGTGTCTCTACAGACTCGCTACATGATTGTCTCATTCATAGCCAGATAGGTACCTTTACTGACTTCATTCCCACTACGCTATCTGCTGTTTCTGAGATAATTAGTAAATCTAATTCTACTTCCTGTCAGATTGATCCTGCCCCCACCTCCTTACTTAAGCTTTGCCTGCCTGTTGTCTCAATGTCTATTTCCCACCTCATCAATAGAATATTTAGTACTGGATTTGTCCCTTCAGAACTCAAAACTGCTGCTGTCGCTCCAGTTTTAAAAAAGCCTAGCTTGGACCCCTCAGATCTTATAAAAACTACTGCTCTATTTCTAATCTACCTTTCTTGGCTAAAGTAATGGAGGAAATGGTTGCTTCTCAGCTTCTCTCCTACTTAAGATCTTACAATCTCTTTGAATGCTTTCAGTCTGGCTTCCGTCCACGTCACAGCACTGAGACTGCGCACTGAGTTTCAAATGATATTCGGACGGCTTCCGACTCAGGTGCCATTACTTTTCTGGTCCTCTTAGACATTAGTTCTGCTTTCTGATAATGGAATTTCTGGAATTGCTTTATCTTGGTTTATTTCTTACCTCTCTGGTCGTCAGCACTTCATTTCCATTCGTCAATTTACCACTGCTTCTTTTTCTCAAGGTGTTCCTCAGGTTTATGTACTTGGTCTGCTGATTTTTATCATCTACATGCTTCTCTTAGGTCGCATTATTCACCACCATGGCCTTAATTTCCATTGCTACGCTGATGACACTCTACTCTATATTAGCTCATAACACTCTGCTCCTTTCCCCACAAACGCCTTATCTGAATGTATCACGGACATTATTTCCTGGATGACCAGTAACCTTCTCAAACTCAATACTGAAAAAACAGATGTGTTAGTAGTAGCATCTCCACATGTTCTATCTCATCTTCCTGATCAGTTAATTGATATTAATGGTGTCCTGGTCAGACCCTCCAATACTGTCTGCAACCTTGGTATTATCTTTGACTCACACTCTCTTTTAACTCGCACATCTTGTCTCTCACAAAAACAGCGTTTTATCATCTTTGCAATATTGCTAGACTTAGGGTCATTCTTAAACACCAAATATGCCAAAACCCTCGTCCATGCCTTCTTCAGTTCTAGGCTTGAATACTGTAATGCTCTCTTTTCTGGCCTTCCCACTAAAACAATCAATAAATTGCAATACATCCAGAATTCAGCAGCCAGGGTTCTCACTCATTCTAATAAATCATCACATATCTCCTGTCCTGCACAGGTTACACTGGTCACCTGATTCATATCAGATCCAATATTAAGTTCTCCTTATCACTTTCAAAGCCTTACATGGTCTAGCCCCCTCTACCTGTAAAGTGACCTCGAGTGTATAGGAAGGGGTTATACAAAATACAATTATTATTATTATTATTATTATTATTATTATTAAAGATGTGACACACGTGCAAGTCCTGGCCTTCTTCACCTGGAACCACTTGCTGAACCTTCTGCAAATCTTCCGAGGCCTTTGGACTTCATAATAAACTACAAATAAACCTGCATATTTTCATGTTCTTCAGTGCTTTAATCAAGTGGTTCTCAAAGTTTGGTCCATGAAGCATAGCAGGGAAGCCATTGTTTTTATTGTTATTTTGTTACTGCACTGGAAATATTAACTGTAACACATGTTTGGCAGAAGCATGAGGCTTTATTTGAGCAAATCCAAAAATCCCAATGAGTATCCATTGCGGAGGTCAAAACACGGGAAGGAAGCAACGTCACCACAGTCAAAAACAGGCGAAGGTCAAACCAGGAAACAATACACGCTGAACAGGAACTAAAAAAAAAGGCTTGGGCTTAACTATACAAGTGCATGATAAGACTTCACAAAGAGAGAAACAAATCAAGGACTAAACACAGTACAGGTGAACACAATAGGTCAGCAACCAATCACAGGGAAGGAAACAGAAACAAAAAAAGGACATAATGTCAAAGCAGCCCTTGCCAGGGTGGGAGTGGCAGTGTGCTGGGAATTCTTGACAGGAGCTCACCATTATCAAAGTTATTATATTTATCGAGGTGTATAGTTATTATACATACATATTAGCCTCTTCCACTGTTCACTTGAATTGAATGAGTTTAATCTGAAGTAGGCTATAAATAATCTCAAATTAGACATCATGTGTTCTGTTTGTGGAAAGTTCAGGAATAAAAATGCTCTATTTCTAACAACTAGCCAAAATATTATCGTACACACTGAAATAATGAGCCTATTAGTGGAATAGATTAGTGGATTACGTTAGAAGATGGAACTTATTTAACAGTCAAAGGTTGCAAAAAATCATTCAAAAAAGTTTGTTAATCCACTAAGATTCCATAGTATACTTAATCCACACCGGTTAAAGTTGTTAGGGGAAGTTAAACGCAAAGCTTTTCTGTCCCTCACTAGGCCGAATACAATGTGAACATATAAATAAATGAATCTTCCTACATTAAGTCCAATTAATTTGGAGATTATACCGGATATACTGGAGTATATTGTGGTTGTACAATCTCTGCCATATTTTACTATACATTTGCTGCAAAATATAAATATACACATATTTCCAGTAGAACAGATGCGGAAAATTTCTACCATAAATAAAGTGTGCAAGCAGCTTACATAAGATAAGATATAAGATTACATAGATAACCGTGTTTTTCTGATTTAAAAAAAACAACAATTTGGGATTACAATTCATGAATCAGATAAACCGCACTTCCTTCTAACAATCTACCATGTTTAGGGTTTCCTGGTAATATTAACTACCCCTGGCTCGGGTTTGAAGCTTATCACTTGGCCCCATGATAAAAAGCAAGGCTCAGATGACAAATCCACGTCACATTATTTATCTCAGACACTTCTAGACACCAATAAGTACACTCTCCACACCTCACACTCTCACTCCTGAAACTATTTTGCCTCCGTATCCGAGATCATTCATATTTCTAAATATCTTCCAGATCAAGGTCTACATGATGCGATGCACCTGGGTGGCTCTCTGCATCACCATGTTCGTGATGTCAGGTAAGAAATCTCATTTCATGCTGGAAAATGTTACTGCTCGTTGAAGCTAAGCGTTTCATTAGATCTGGCAACAACTCCTCGATGTTAAAATTTCATTTGTGTGCGATATATCGACTTCACATTTGCGATATTTGTTTGTTTTTATTGGTTTTGGTCTAAGCTTGTAAAACTTACCTCATGAAGAGTTTATTAGAATTATAAGGAAAGCAATTTATGTAAAGAACTGAAGAAACTCCATCAGACGTGATTCTGCAATTGTATTATTTACAATCTAAATGAAGATGATCAAAATAATAAATGACTAATAAAGAGTAAGAGTAACAAATGCCAATAAATCCAATAAAGTATTTTTTTTTCTTTTCTTCTTCTTCTTCTTCTTCTTCTTTTTTTTTTTTTTTTTTTTTACAATTTTTTTATATTGATATTTGATATAGGTAATAAATAGAGGTAATATTTAAGAACGAGGACAAGGTCAACCAATCAACATGGGTTCCTTAACACTCTGTGTATTGCACATAAATAGATTGATGTGGAATTGGTGTTTATTATCACATAATGTTTAGAGAAGGTAAGTATTTTAACCCTGTTTTTTTTTTTTACCCTGCAGATTCTCTTAAAGGTATGAGTTTGGGGAAATCCGGGGGAAATAACAAAGCTACGAACCCCTCATTCAAGTACGAGTTCACCATGGACATCACCAACCATATCTACACCGATGCCCTGCTCAACCACAATTCTCCTAAATATGAGCTATTGTCCACACAAGTTACCGGCGTTGTGAGTTTTTCACTTTGGTTTTGCTCTTGATTAGAAAGTCCGAGGACAAAATAGCGCTAATTAGAGTTGGGACCATTAAGAATTTTGGAAATGAAAATAAATAAATAAATAAATAAATAAATAAATAAATAAAAGGCACAGAATCTGGCTCTTTAACATCTTTTCATAATAATAATTGTAAACGCATGTTGGCCACAATAAAAAGGATTGTGCAATATTGAATATAAACTTAGTGCAAGTGATCATCCAGGATAAATATGCAACGTAGTCGACTGTGGCCAATCAAGATCTATCTTACTTGGGAGCAAATGAAAATGTTAAAGGTGAAACATCTCGTATATATCTTGCAAATCTAAAACTATTGATAAAAACTATTAATACGATCATAATGTGATCTACGCAGGCTTAAAATGGGCCTGCTGAATTGACAACTTTTATTACTTTCTTGAGATTGAGGGATTACTGTAACAACCAGATAAACTTTATAAAGAACCATATAAAGCCCGAGCATATTCTGGTGAGTCCGTTCTTCTTTTGCAGCTCTACTCCATCTACGGCTGCCCCTCTTGTAACACACACACGTTTTATCAAGGAGTATCAGCGATGACCTTCAGGTACCACTCTAGTTCCTCATGCTGCAGTAGTGTTTATTTTAAGTGAATGTTTAATATTTGTTTTAAAAGGACACAGGTTTTTGTATGCACGCCTAAACACAAAGCACTTTCCGTATCTTCAGTAATCAAACTGGAACCGTGCTTGTAAAGGCTACACTCGTGTTCCAGTCAAACCAAATCGACGCTGAGGTGATCAAAGCCCTGTTTATGAATGCGCTTGCTGACAATAATGTAATAAATGGCCTTGTATTCAACCCTAAATTCACACAAGGTAAGCATGCGTGAAAGCGCATATAATATTTTTTTGGAATTTTGATTATCATTAACATATTTTAAAAATACTAACACTAATGCCTCCATACAGCCATATCAAGTTCAACTCCTACACCAACAAGTCCTACCACCGCAACCACCACTACAGCCAGTACTCGTCCTACCACTGCCACCACTCATCCTACTACTACAACCACCACTCATCCCCCCACTAAAACCACCACTCGTCCTACCAATGCCACCCCTCGTCCCACTACTACAACCACCACTCGTCCTACCACTACCACCCCTCGTCCCACTACTACAACCACCACTCGTCCTACTACTACAACCACCACTCCTCTTCCCACTACAACCACCCCTCGTCCCACCACCACAACCACCACTACCACAACAACCACCACTCGTCCCACTACAACAACCACCACTCGTCCTACAACTCATCCTCATGCTAAGCCCCCAGCACACCACAATGCCGCCTCTTCTTTCTTTCATCAAGGTCCTATAACTCTGACTTCATTTCTCCGCTTTGGTCTTTCATTTGGCCTCTTTTTCCTCATCAGCTATTCTTTTTAATCTTGTAAACCTGATGTGTCATAATAACCAGGTATAATGTGTGACTGAAATATTACACCCAATTCTTGTCCCACCACTACAACCACCACTCTTCCTACCACTCCAACCACCACTCATCCCAACTCTAAAACCACTACTTATCCTTTCACAACAACCACAACTAGTCCTATAGCTACAATCACCATTTATACTACCAGTGAAACTACCAATCATCCCATCATTACAACCACCACTCGTCCCACCAATACAACCACCACTCATCCCACCACTTGTCCCACCGCTCAGACCACCACTACAACATCATCCCACCACTATAACCACCACTCTTCCTCCACAACCACCACTCATCCGACCACCTATCCTTCTACTACAACATAAAAATGCCACCTCTTCATCCATTTTCCAATGTATCTGGTATGATGTTTCATTCTGCCTGCTTTTCCTCATCAGCTATTCTTTTTAATTTAACTGCTTAACCAAGTAAAATTATAACCAGGTACAGTGTGTGACTAAAATAATTTTATGGTACATGTTTCATATAGCTAAAATGGAAATAATCATATTGCAAGCCTGTGTGAAACCTAGCAGATTGAAGAAACGCCGTTACAGCATGTTTATTTGAAAAATCCTGAGTGTTTTTCTTAGATATACTTTTTGTTTGTTTCTTTCTGTATAATCTATTAAAAGCTGTTGTGTTAACTTGTCTTGTCGTCCCTTTATTGCCTATGTGTGCCAACTAAACAGTCAATTTTAACAAATTTTCAAATACATATTTTGACACACCATTTTTCATAAAACGGGTTTCCATGTTTAAGGCCACTGTTGATACACAGCCAATAGTCTATGAAACGCCTACAGCAATCACATGCATGAGTAGTCCACAAATGACCCAGTGTCGGTAGATTTGTGGACTTCAACCTACACAGGTCCATGCAAGCTAGGACGCCAATACTAATGTGGGTAATAATAGAATCAATAAATTCGTACAACCTTATTATTCTGGTCATTAACATAGGTTGTGAACATAAGGATGGATCAGGACTATAGATGAGGTTTGACTGTGACCATAGGTGTGGTTAAGCCATATAGATTGACTGGTAAACAGAGAGCTTCATACGAAAACCGGGTTCCTGCTTCACTTCCACAGACCAGTGAAGTAACTGCAATACGGCTGCTACTAACCGGATCAGTTTTTCAATCTGATGCTCTCTTTTTCCATCACTCATGAATATGATCACAAGGTACTTAAACTCCTCCACCAGGAGCATGGTCTCTCCACAATCTTTTCTGAGAAACAACCTCAGATTTGCTGCTGCTGATTTTCATCCCAGCTGATTCACAATTAACAGTGAAATACTGGAGTTCATGCTGGAGGTCCATGTTGGATTGTGCCAAGTGAACATAATCTATATAAATAACAGGGATATTACTTCTAGCCCCAATACTCAACCCCTACCCCCATACTCAACACCTCTTCAACCTTGGCTTCACCGTGATATGCTATCCATGAAAACCACAAACAGGAGAGCAGTCAAGACACAGCCTTGATGGAGACTGAAACCTACCTTAAATGGTTTTGACTTAATGTCAAGAAAGTGGACATTAAGGTCTCATTGCACTAATACAGAGATCGGATTGCACAAGTAGCAAAACCAGATACCCCATTCTCCTGCAGTAGATCCTACAACAAATGTCAGGGCATCAAATCAAATCTAATCTCATCTAATCAATCCTCATGGCCCTGTAATAATCTCCATCCCTGAATTGTCTACATCACTCACCTCTCCAACAATAGCGGGTGTCTGGTGGACATTCTATGGCTGCCGTCACATCATCCATGTGGATGCTACACAGGTGGATGCTGGTTAAGGAGATTTCCCCCTCATATAATGTAAAGCATTTTGAGTGTCACTTAAAGCACTATATAAAACTAAGGAATTATTATATTAGTTTATTATAAACATAACATGGGTCTTCAAACATATAGCAAACATTTACTAAGCAAATTGTTTTCAGGAAATGTGATTCCTTTCACATTTCATTCTCTGTATTAAATGAATTTTAATAAGATCCTGATGATCGAAAGAGGCTATGGTCCATCATGAGTAAAAAAACAAAACCCTACAGTTTAACTGTTTTCTTTCTTTGACAGGTTTAGTCACCTATTATAAATCTATTCTATTCACCTTGACTGAAACACTGAAAGTATTCCTTGTAGTAGATAAGCGCCTTAATAAGTCCAGTTGGATGTAGCTGAATGTGTATACATGACAAAAAAAAAAAAGAAACGTCTTCTCACGTACGTCTGCTTTTATTTCCAGCAAATTTCTTAACATGTGTAAATATTTGTATTAACATAAAAAGATTCAACGACTGAGACATTTGAGGAACAGAAATGGAATAATGAGTCCCTAAACAAAGCCGGGGGTCGATATCAAAAGGAACAGTCAGTATCTGGTGTGTTCT
The DNA here is from genome assembly GCF_023375685.1 of Ictalurus furcatus. Classification (NCBI taxonomy): domain Eukaryota; kingdom Metazoa; phylum Chordata; class Actinopteri; order Siluriformes; family Ictaluridae; genus Ictalurus; species Ictalurus furcatus. The sequence goes on from NC_071266.1 coordinate 25,090,336, forward strand.
CCAGCTGCTTTAAGTACTACAGTGCATCTCATCCTCATGGACTGCACCAGATTTGTCAGTTCTTGCTGTGAGATGTTCCCTCACTCTTCCACCAAGGCATGTGCAAGTTCTCCATCACGTCTGGGAAGGGACACATGGTTACACATGGTTTTCCACTGCAAGGACGATCAGATGTCCTTCGTGTCTTCCTGTAGCACTGTACATATACATTCAGCTACAATCAGGGTGTAATCCTCTATGACCTTGAGCTTAAGCACAACATGTTGCATTTTGTATAAGGACTGACACAAGCTGATAATGGATAATGTGTGCATAATGCTTAATGTAAAACAAACTAGCCATGATTCCAGTTAATGAATCAGCGATACAGTAGTATGCATTTTTTTTTTTTTTGCTGTTGTTTAGCCCCACCTGTTTCTGTATCTCGGCCTCCTCACAAGGTATATCAGCTGCTTCACACCGAGACCATTTTCCTTTGCTCAGACGTACTCGCAGACTTCGTCGTCTCAGAATATTTCACCTCCACATCCAACACTGACTTTGCGTTTCTTCCAGATGGAGGTCTCCAGGATGCGGTCCGCCTGGGCGGCTCTCTGCATCGCCGTGCTAGTGATGTCAGGTAATACAAATACAAAAACAAATAATAAATAAATGAATGAATGAAGTAAAATATTTGAAATGAAATAAAAGAGACAAGCTCATTCTGAACTGTGTTAATGATTGATTGTGTAGTGCAGCGATGATAGTTTTGTACTCGTGGGTGGAAACCTTCTCAAGTTCTGCAATTTAAGCATTATTTTTTTTATTTTATTTTTTACATATGTTTGTTGGTACAGTATATTTGTTCAGTAAAAGTGTTAAAGTCTTTTGAATACAAGCATCTGAATCCAGACCAATCTCATTGTAGTGTTAAAATATTATCCTTATCGACAATTTTATTCAGTCAAACGTGCAGATAAAATTGTTGTAAGTTGTGATTTATTTCATTTTCTGTATTGTCGGAAACTATTACAGTAATGACTCGATGTACCTGCTGTAGTTTCATTCTAAAGCAAAAAATATTATCAGAATAAATAAAACAGTAGTGTTTGAGAAAGGGATGGTTATTCTCTTCAGATCATTATATGAACATACAGTGGGGGAAATAAGTATTGAACGCGTCAACATTTTGTTTCAGTAAATATATTTCCAATGAAGCTATTCACATGAAATTCTCACCAGACTTTGCTATTAACTCAAGAAATCCACATTTATAAAGAAATCCAAACATTAAAGTCCATAAATAAAGTTATGTGTAATAAAGTGGAATGACACAGGAAAAAAGTATTGAACACACTAACTGAAATGTATTTAATACTTAGTGGAGAAGGCTTTATTTGTAATGACAGCTTGAAGACGCTTCCTGTATGAAGAAATTAATGGGTCGCAGTATTCAGGTGTGATTTTGGCCCGTTCTTCTAAACATATCGTCTTTAAATCTTGTTCAGTTGGATTCGAGTCAGGTGATTGACTGGGCCATTCTAACACCTTCATTTATTTTCTCTGAAACCAATTGAGAGTTTCCTTTGCTGTATGTTTGGATCGTTGTCATGCTGGAAGGTCCACCCACGTCTCATCTTCATCATCCTGGTGGATGGCAGCAGATTCTTCTCAAGAATCTCCCGGTAAAGGGCTCCATTCATCGTTCCTTCAATTATATGAAGTCTGCCAGTACCATGTGATGAGAAACAGCCCCACACCATGATGCTTCACCTCCAAACTTCACTGTTGGTATAGTGTTTTTAGGGTGATGTGCAGTGCCATTTCTGCTCCAAACATGGCGTGTAGTATGACAGCCAAAAAGTTTAAAAATTTTCCTGTGTCATTCCACTTCATTTATGGACTTTAATGTTGTGAAAGTCTATATTTCTGGATTCCTTGAGTTAATACCGATGTCTGGTAAAAAATTCATGTGAATAGCTTCAATACTTTTGACGCACTCAATACTTATTTCCCCACACTGTATATATTTAAGACAGACAATAGAGTTAGTTTTTTCCCCCACTGCAGGCTCTGCTGAAGGTGCTAGTTTGGTGACGTTAAAAGCGGCGAACACAGAACCGTCATACTCTTATGACTTAACCATGGACGTCACCAACCGCATCTACAGTGATTCTCTCCTCAACCCTAACTCTCACGACTATAATATGATGTTTGGGGAAGTTAGCACTGCGGTGAGTGATTTACCTCATAGCAAAAATTGATAACTTAATTTATTATGAGATTTGCAAAGTCTAAATATCAACTATAAGGCATGCACGTCGTACTGCCGGTCTTTATTATATTCTGATGTCTCATGTGCTAATTACATTCACCAAATCTTTTCTGGCGTTTTTCCATTTTGCATGTTCTGAAATTCTAAATTCATGACTGAGTTCAGATCTGTCCATCGGTGAGAGATCAAAATGAAAGAAATAAGTGAAGAAAATCCAAATATGGACCTTTATTTTGAGACAACTTCCAAAGTTTTCCACCAGTGAGATAGTGTGAGAATTCAAAATAAAAAGGCTAGAAATGTCCGCCAGGTCATTGAGATATACCTGGTTGCTGTAAATCAAAATGGAACAATCTGCCTTGCCTTAGTGTTATACTGTAGGAAAAGAAAGCTTGAAGAATCTCTAAATGTGACCTTGTTCTTTCTTCCCAGCTCTACTCTGTCTACGGCTGCCCCACTTGCGACACACGCACATTTTATCAAGGTGTAACAGCCATGACCTTCAGGTATGACCTTAAATATCAGTTTACTTCCTCCTCTAGCAACAGGATTTTTCTATAAGTACACAAACCTCACCGGTTTATTTCACTCTGACCAGATTACACGGTTACTGAAAGTGAGAAAGAGTGTAAATTTCCCAACAAACATGAACATTTCCAACATTGAAACAGCCCCAGAGTGGCGTCTGAGTGGTACACTTAGCTTGTATCGACACATATTGGCCAGCTCATTCATGAATGGAAAGAGACCAACCCTGAGCAGATCAGATTTTCGTGGTGGTTCTTTCTTTCTGTTACGAGTGTATCGGGTGTAGCTGTACTGGTGTGTTTAAAATACCTCAGTGTCATTTCTGGCTTGAGAAACAGTCCAACAACCAAAAATATTCCGCTTATAGTGGAACTGTGGTCAGAACACGACACCGACGAAAGGTAGACGAGGATTTACACACATCGTGCAGTGAAAAAGATGTGCATTAGTAATTGTACACCTAAGGTAGTGTAGTAAAGTGTGCCTCATACATTCACACTGCCGTGCCTTAAAAATACCTCTGTACCTGCATATGGGCACAGTGTCAATTACATTTTAAAAAATATTTCATTGTGTATATCACAGGTATTAAACACCTAACCTCTTGATCCTCCTTGCAGCCATAAAGTTCATCTGCAACATTAAATAACACTTGAGTTATTTATTATCTCTCTGGCTCCATGTCTAGTGACAAGGCTGGATCTGTGGTTGTTCAGGCCACCATCATGTTCTACTCAGACCAAACCAATGCCATGGTGATCAAGTACCTATTTCTGCAGGCCGTCAATAGCAGAAATGAAATAAATGGCCTGAGAATCAACCCTGGATTCACACAGGGTAAGAATAAATACTGACTTATTTAAAGTGCAAATAATACAGTAAATAAGCATAATGAAAAATACTAACTGTCTAACTAACTATCCTCTTCTCAGTGTCTTCACAATCCACAAGCGTTTCCCATCCAACCACCACTCCAACCACCACTCCAACCACTACTCCAACCACTACTCCAACCACTACCCCAACCACTACCCCAACCACTACTCGTCTAATAACATGTGACCCATATTTAACCAATCATGATATCATTCAGATAATTATGTCATGTTTTATCACTCCAACCCCTACTCCAACCACTACTCCAACCACTACTCCAACCACTACTCCAACCACTACGCCAACCACTACTCCAACCACTACGCCAACCACTATTCTAACTACCCGTACCACCACTCCTACAACAACTACAACCACTACTCTAGTCTATTAAAACAGGGTGAACCCATTCCTTTAACCGATCTCCTGCCATTACTAAAACTACTTAATCAGATTGTTTAAAAAAAGAAAAGAAAAAAGAAACAGATTTCATGTAATTAATCACATGACATGATATTAAATTCATGTTAAAACAGACGACACATGAAACCCTTGAAAGGCTTGATTAAAGTATAATATTCTATCTGTAAAGAGCAACCTTTTTTTCACACCTCCTGTGTTCAAACACCATCTGAGTCACCGTCCAATGGGCATTCTGTTTTTTCTCTCCCATTACCATGGTAGAAATGGGATTTAAAAATGTTCTGTTTTCTGAAGTCTATACTTCATAGCCTACCCATTAACCTCCTACAACTACTTCACCTCTCATTCACAATACATTTACAGAGTGGGAATGAAATAGTCCCTGCCCACAAGATGTCATGTGACCACATGTCAAAAGGACAATGTTAAAATGTTACATTTACAAGGACAATGTTACATCTTAAGAGCATGTGTTTGTTACTCCTTAACAAACTTTTAACATCGATCATTGCTCTTGTATTTCTTATATGATTCAAGAACCTATGTTGTAAACCTGCCTTCACAATTTGTACATCATACTTCCTCTATTCAGTATCTTTCTTCTTTCTTTTTTCTTTTCATTAATGTCATTTTCAATGAATCATTAGAGGAATAGATGCAGATTTGTCTATAATGTCTCAATGCCTGTTGTAAACAGCACAAAACTAATAAAATGGGATTATACAAGCTTGAAATTTTTCCTCCCAGGACGTGTGTGTGTGTGTGTTTACATCATTGTTCATCTCTAATATGTAGTTCAGTCTAAGACAAACGATGTAGTATATAAAGGGTTTACTTTACAATTCAATTCAATACAAATATGATTTAAACATTTTACACACAACAAATATTCTTACAAACCACGATACCAACATCTTAATCATTTATAAAGATCTCTGAATTAACACTTCATAGCAAACGCTGTTCTTTAAATAGAGCACATGATGTGTTTATAAAGTTGTCATGAAAGTTCAAAGTCCATCAATGATCGATTCAATTAGCATGAATCAAAATCCAATCCAAACACAGAGCACTTAAAGCAAAATCTAATCCAAGCAAATAACTGTTCAAGCAAAATCCAATCCAAACAGAGCAAGTTAAAGCAAAATCTAATCCAAGCAAATAACTGTTCAAGCAAAATCCAATCCAAACAGAGAGCAAGTTAAAGCAAAATCTAATCCAAGCAAATAACTGTTCAAACAAAATCCAATCCAAACACAGAGCAAGTTAAAGCAAAATCTAATCCAAGCAAATAACTGTTCAAGCAAAATCCAATCCAAACATTCATAAAATTCTTTTTCATAAAAAGAGACTCATAAAATTCGCAAAAAATTATTGTTTCTGGGTGAAATGGGTTTTTAAAACAGGCGTCTTGCTTATTTAAGAAGTTACTCAATTGTTTCAGATCACATGATTAGACACATGATTAATAATTAATTCATAGTGAAGTACATAGAAGTCAGACATTAAAATGTTTGGGGTTAAATCTTATGAGCTTGAAATGTTCTACAGGGCTGTACAGCTATAGTACTACTACTACTACTACTACTACTACTACTACTACTACTACTACTAATAATAATAATAATAATAATAATAATAATAATAATAATACCACCACCATTAATACTACTACTACTACTACTACTACTACTATTAATAATAATAATAATAATAATAATAATAATAATAATAATAATAATAATAATAATAATACCACCACCATTAATACTACTACTACTACTACTACTACTACTAATAATAATAATAATAATAATACCACCACCATTAATACTACTACTACTAACAATAATACCACCACTACTACTACTACTACTACTACTACTACTACTACAAATAATAATAATAATAATAATAATAATAATAATAATAATAATAATAAATAATTGGCCCAATCACTATTGTATTATTGTCTCTTTATAATCAAATGCTTCAGATTTATTCTTACATTTGCAAATTCCACATCATAAAGTCATCATCCCGGAGAGATGTCAGAGCAAATTGCTAATATTACATGGTTTGGTCTAATGACTGTTGTCACTTGGTGAAAAAGTGCTCTGGAAAAAAATGTTTGTGAGTTAAAGCACACTTTATGTTCGCATATATATATATCTATATATATATTTTACATATATATGTCCTAACTATGATACTACATGCATGTAGATCGTTTCCACGTCACTTATCGGAGCCGCTTTTTTCTATGGCTTTATTTTAAATGGTGCGTTGTTGGAGAGACTTTAATTCTGAAAAGGTCCCTGTATTCAGAGTCAAGGTATGCGCATACTTAAGTAGATTTTCAAAGCAGACCGTTCAGTTTGTTACACTCGCTCGTGTGCCGCTCATGCCTCTGTGGACTAGAGAGAGAGAAAAAACCCACTCAGCTGTCTGAGTACTGTTTAATCCTGTAGTTACGTCTGAGGTCTGAATAGTGATGTGCAGAATTTGGGTATGAAATCCTCACTGCACGGGAATATCTCAAGTCTGAATACAGCCCGTAGTGCACTATTTAGATTTATTTATTAATTTGCTATAACACTATTGTTATACTTTATGAAGTGGGCAGATATAGTGAATATGTAGCCATTTGGGGTTTGCTCTGTGGCTATAAGAGGAAATGAAATGAAAGAAATCATTCTTGCATAATGAGAATCTAAAGATAGTGAAATTTTATGCCATTGAATCCAGGTAAATTTCACAGACAACAAAACATTATACTACATGAATAAATATAAATTCGAATTTTAAAGGAATTTGATAGCCTTCTTATCTCTATCTACGTGCTCGATTTGTCGAGAGTGTTTATTGTAAACAGCACAAGACGAATAAAATGGAATTGAACAAGCCTGAAAAAAACTGTGTTTGTATCATTGCACCATCTACCGTGTTCAACTCATTAAAGTCACACCTTTCATGCCTCACGTCCTTTCCCCTTCAGTGAATTGGCTTTTCCACCAGGTGAATTTGATTGGTGTTTGCTCTGACTGCTGTTTTAGCTGGGAAAGCAGAAAAGAGGCATTTTCAGCTGTCTCCTGTATCACTGTAGCAAGAGGTCAAAAATGGTAAATGTGATGGTTAAACAGCACATTATAGAAGAGTGAGCCTAGAGGAAACACACTTGGACAATGCCAAGGGAGAAAAAATAACTAAACAAAGTCATTGGGAGGAACCGGCTCTGAATCCTACTGGACAGAGGCTCCGCTTCAGAACCCTGGCAAAGACCTCTCCTAAAAAAACTAAGAGTTGTGATTCCCTATAATTGGAACAAACCCTATAGACCCCTGTTTATTTTTATTTTATTTTATTATTTTTTTTAAATACGGACCACCATCCCAGCTTGCCAGTTCAAATGTATTTCCCCAGATCTCCATGCAACATTCAACCCCAGCTTCGTCCAGTGCCTTCAACATTTCCAGCAGAATCTCACCCACCCTTGCAGACTTGCTACTATGAAGGGACCTCATGCCCTGTGATGGATTGGACTCCTATCCAGGGTGTATTAAACTATAAATTCTACATCATTGTAGTGCCGTATCGTTGTCGCCATCTATTCACCTTGACTGTGACACTGGAAGTGTGAAGTGTTCCTTGTGCTCCATAGACGTAGTAGATAAGTTGCTAATAGGTCCAGTTGAGAGTAGAGGAGTGAATTCATATATATGGTATATATATATTTACATTCACGGTGTAATCCTTCATGGCCTTGAGCTGAACCGCTACCATGGAATTATTGGTCTATCTCCCAGGCTCAACTTTATATGCTGAGAAATGCTTCTTCTTTCTAATTAAAATGATATTTTGGTAAAATATTTTCACTAAAACACTTCATGATATTTGAATTGGAAAGCATAAGGTCCCATAAAATATTGACACAAGCTGATAAGAAGTAGTAGATAATGTTATTTTTACGTCAAACAAACTAGCCATGATTCCAGTTAATGAATCAGCGTTACAGTAGACACGTTCATAGAAATAATTTTTCATTGTTGTGTGTTTTTTTGTTGTTTAGCCCCACCTGTTTCCGTATCTCGGCCTCTTCATAAGGGATATCGGCTGCTTCACGTTCAGATCATTTCAATTTGTTAAGCTGCGCTCTCACACACAGAATATTTCACCTCCACATCCAACACCGACGTTGCGTTTGTACCAGATGGAGGTCTCCAGGATGCGGTCCGCCTGGGCGGCTCTCTGCATCGCCGTGCTAGTGATGTCAGGTAAGATATCTTGTTAGGGTGAAGCGCGTTTTGTTGCCTGTGGTAATTGTTACTCTATGTTGTTTTTTTGTGTGTAGTTTTGAGTAACATGAGATGGTTCAATACGTCCCGAATGCTCAAACAGCTGGGAATCATGTTATCGTACGTGCAATACAGAGTCTCTAATAATAGGAACGTAAAACAAATAATGACTTCATGAATTAAGTTTTCCTCAGTTGAAACATTAGATATTTTAATGATCAGTTCTTATGTTTTTATTTTACATACAGTGGGAAAAATTCTTCTACGTTGCATTCTTTTCTAATTTAAAACATTTATTTATTTATTTATTTTTAGAAATAGTACACAATCTTCAATACCGAATATTCAAACTATTAACCTTTCTGTGGACACAGACTTTTTGAGCCTATTGTATATCTGTTGGTGTGTTTGTTGAGTTTAATAAAAGCCTGTGAATGGAGATTGAAATCACTTTTGTGGTACAATATCATGTTTTTAAACCATTTACACATGCACATTCCAGTGTTTTGTTAAAATGATGCGGTATCGGTATCGGCACCATTCTCATTTATTTGATAGAGCCATTTGTGATGTTGGTCATAGTCACTCAGTATTTGTGACCTACCTATGAAAACCAACCTGATCTCATGATTCCTTGGAATCACAGACGAAGTTCAGTATCAGAAACTGGAAGGTAGCAGGTGTAGGTGATCTGGTTTAAACAAAATTATTATCAGAATAAATAGTAAAGTCGTATTTAAATAAAAGAGAAGGTTATTCCTGTCAGATCATTCTATCAGCACATTATATAACAGGCAATAAAATTCTTTTCCCCCACTGCAGGCTCTGCTGAAGGTGCTAGTTTGGTGACGTTAAAAGCGGCGAACACAGAACCGTCATATTCTTATGACTTAACCACGGACATCACCAACCGCATCTACAGTGATTCTCTCCTCAACCCTAACTCTCACGACTATAATATGATGTTTGGGCAAGTTAGCAGTGCGGTGAGTGATTTACCTTGTCGACGTCTTACAGGAAATACTAGTGGTAGGGGTAGTGGTTCAACTAGTGGTAGGGGTAGTGTAAAATGTATTTTATATTCTCAAAATGATTTCAATATTTCTAGTGTTGGTCTTATCACTGGTTCTTGCTATCAGCCTGTAATGGTAAAGCAAACACCATAAAGGAAACATTCACCTAATTAATTTCTAAAATGCAAAAAAAAAAATCTGCATAAAATTCTATATACATAAATTCAGATCCATCACTCAGTGAGAGATAAAAAAAAAATTAAAGATATATAAGTGGAGAAAATCCAAATATGGTCCATTTTGAGACATCTTTTTCCACCAGTGAGATAGTGTGAGAATTCAAAATAAAAAGGCTAGAAATGTCCGCCAGGTCACTGAGATATACCTGGTTGCTGTAAATCAAAATGGAACAATCTGCCTTGCCTTAGTGTTATACTGTAGGAAAAGAAAGCTTGAAGAATCTCTAAATGTGAACTTGTTCTTTCTTCCCAGCTCTACTCTGTCTACGGCTGCCCCACTTGCGGGACACGCACATTTTATCAAGGTGTAACAGCCATGACCTTCAGGTATGACCTTAAATATCAGTTTACTTCCTCCTCTAGCAACAGGCTCTATTCTGTAAGTACACAGACCTGAACGGTTTATTTCACCCTTACCAGATTAAACTGTTACTGAAAGTGAGAAAGAGTGTAAATTTCCCAACAAACATGAACATTTCCAACATTGAAAAAGCCCTAGAGTGGCATCTAAGTGGTACACTTAGCTTGTATCGACACATATTGGCCAGCTCATTCATAAATGGAAAGAGACCACCCCTGAGCAGATCAGATTTTCGTGGTGGTTCTTTCTCAGGGTGTCAGGTGTAGCAGCATTGATGTGTTTTTAAACATACCGCATACATGTGCGTAGCCGTTAGCTACTTAGCTTGAGCGCTAGTCGATGGTGTTCAACTTGTGAACATTTTAAACATAAGTCCATCTGAATCGATCTGTGTGGCGTGTGCACGTTGTCAATTTTATAACTACTATTCTACCCCTACCACCACTACCCCAACTACTATTCCCACCACTCAACCAACCACTACTCCTACTACTACCCTAACTACTATTCCCACCACTCAACCAACCACGACTCCTATTACTACCCCAACTACTATTCCCACCACTCGTCCAACCACTACTCCCACCACTACCCCAACTACTATTCCCACCACTCATTCAACCACTACTCCCACCACTACCCCAACTACTATTCCCACCACTACCCCAACTACTATTCCCACCACTCAACCAACCACTACTCCTACCACTACCCCAACTACTATTCCCACCACTCGTCCAACCACTACTCCCACCACTACCCCAACTACTATTCCCACCACTACCCCAACTACTATTCCCACCACTCAACCAACCACTACTCCCACCACTACCCCAACTACTATTCCCACCACTACCCCAACTACTATTCCCACCACTCAACCAACCACTACTCCTACCACTACCCCAACTACTATTCCCACCACTCGTCCAACCACTACTCCCGCCACTACCCCAACTACTATTCCCACCACTACCCCAACTACTATTCCCGCCACTCAACCAACCACTACTCCTACCACTACCCCAACTATTATTCCCACCACTCGATCAACTATTCAAGTATACACTTATCCTTGTGAAACTTTCACTTCAACCCATCATCCTACTGCTAAGCAATTTACATGTGAACCCTTTCTCTCAACAAGTACTCCTATCACCACTACCCCAACTACTATTCCCACTACTCAACCAACCACTACTCCTACCACTACCCCAACTACTATACTAACCACTCGTCCAACCACTACTCCCACCACTACCCCAACTACTATTCCCACCACTACCCCAACTACTATTCCCACCACTCAACCAACCACTACTCCTACCACTACCCCAACTACTATTCCCACCACTCGTCCAACCACTACTCCTGCCACTACCCCAACTACTATTCCCACCACTACCCCAACTACTATTCCCGCCACTCAACCAACCACTACTCCTACCACTACCCCAACTATTATTCCCACCACTCGATCAACTATTCAAGTATACACTTATCCTTGTGAAACTTTCACTTCAACCCATCATCCTACTGCTAAGCAATTTACATGTGAACCCTTTCTCTAAACAAGTACTCCTATCACCACTACCCCAACTACTATTCCCACTACTCAACCAACCACTACTCCTACCACTACCCCAACTACTATACTAACCACTCGTCCAACCACTACTCCCACCACTACCCCAACTACTATTCCCACCACTACCCCAACTACTATTCCCACCACTCGCCCAACCACTACTCCTACCACTACCCCAACTACTATTCCCACCACTCGTCCAACCACTACTCCCACCACTACCCCAACTACTATTCCCACCACTCGCCCAACCACTACCCCTACCACTACCCCAACTACTATTCCCACCACTCGCCCAACCACTACTCCCACCACTACCCCAACTACTATTCTCACCACTACCCCAACTACTATTCCCACCACTCGCCCAACCACTACTCCTACCACTACCCCAACTACTATTCCCACCACTTGTCCAACCACTACTCCCACCACTACCCCAACTACTATTCCCACCACTCAACCAACCAATACTCCTACCACTCGCCCAACTACTATTCCCACCACTCACCCAACCACTACTGCTACCACTACCCCATCTACTATTCCCACCACTCAACCAACCACTATTCCCACCACTCGCCCAATCACTACTCCAAACACTCGCCCAAAAGAAGTTATATTTACATGATAGTGGCATCTTTTGGGGGTGTAGTATCAGTGGTGGTGTTAGTGTGTTTAAATGCTAGGTACAATAATTGGCCCCTTCATTAGACACACATAATATCTTGATCCTTCTTGTAGCCATAAACTTCATTTACAACCTTGAACAACACTTAAGTTCAACATGCAGCAACAATATCTATTCTAAAATGAGACCAACCCTTGTCCTTTTAGCATGAATACCTTTTAGTGGGCAAAAGAATCGTTCCACCTTGGATAATTTTTTTTTTGTTTTTTTTTTAGTCTTTACCCAAGCCAACTCTTATAACCAAGACTGGTCATATGATGGCATTTTACTGTACACGACACAGACCTGTTAACCTTCTATTGCACATTGTTGCCTCAGAGTAACAAAGTACTTTTTTTTATTTAAATTTTGTAAAGACATTATACAGTACATAGTAATTGGAAGTATAAGTGTTAAATAATAACACTTGTTCTAAGTAAGTAATAATAATAAAGGGGTGGCTTGAAATCAACCAATAACAAGCTTTTACTTGGTCATAATTCTTCCTGGAGGCCATTTTAAAGTCTTTTTGTGGCATGGTGCTCCGTGTGGACTATGCTCACTTGCTCTGGAGATCTGCCCTCAGAATGTTCTTGATTTTCTCACCCATCAAAAATTACATTGACATTTGTTAGTGAGTGAACTTTACTTCTAAACATTTAAAATCAAATTAATTATTTTCGTTATCAGGAATTGCATAAATCTGTTTTCCTCTATTAAAGTATTTGCTTTTTTTGTGTATTTATTCTATATTTTTCTCTCATGTGACAGTGTACAGTATTTTACACTAAATGCACAAGCTCCCAAGACAGGCCGTGCCTGGAGTACCCTCTATCATGTGCATTTTAGTGTTTTCCCTGCTCTGACACACCCATGTCCACTGTTAATTAGCTGACTAGTTGAATCAGGTGTGTTAGGTGCAGGAAAACACTCAAATGTTCAGAACAAAGGGTACTCTAAGACCACGATTGGGAACCTGTACACTAATGTCACCCTTGTTTACTCATAAAATAAAAATCTCAGCACTGGAGAAACAAAAAAATAGTGAATTAACTCATTCACTTGAGCACACTTAGGATGAGATAAGATTTTGCGTTGAAGAAGGAGGAGTTTGAGAACGAAAGGGACAATGTTGCAGTGACAGGATTGGAGAAAAACCACTGAGACAAATAAATTGCTCACTGAAATCATGTATGATTTCTGAGGCAACAGATGAAAGTCCAAGCAGGGCTACAGATTTAACCTGGAAATGTTGACATGACAAAACAGATCTTGTGGGTTGAAAACCATGGATTTTCTTTCATGGACTTCCACATATAGTGAATTCAGGGCATACTACATTGTTTCAACAGTCTGACAATACTTTCTGAAAATTAATAATCAAAATCAAAATTATATATATATATATAGATTAATCAGTTTATTAATAAAAAAAATCAGATGACACTTTTCATAATGATTATTTTGTACTTACGTTTTTAGCATTTTTAGAGAGTAACAGATTCCGATTATAATCTTAAAAAATTATTATCTCTCTGTTTCCACGTTTAGTAACAAGGCTGGATCTGTGGTTGTTCAGGCCACCATCATGTTCAGCTCAAGGCACACCAATGCTGTGGTTATTAAATTCCTATTTCTGTCAGCCATCAGTGACAAAAATGAAATAAATGGCCTGAAAATCAACCCTGACTTCATACAGGGTAAGAATAAATATTAACTTATGTAAACTGCAAAATATAACATAACAATCATAATGAAAAATACTAACACTGACCTCTTCACACAGTCATACAAGGATCAGCTCCTGCACCGATGAGCACTTCCCATCCAACCACTACTCCTAGCCCTACTCCTACCACTACTACTCCAACTCCTACTACTCCTACCACTACTCCTAGCCCTACTCCTACCACTACTACTCCAACTCCTACTACTACAACTATTTGTGACACGATTCCTCCAAGTACTCCTACCACTACTCCAACCACTACTACTCCAACTCCTACTACTACTACAACTATTTGTGACACGATTCCTCCAAGTACTCCTACCACTACTCCAACCACTACTACTCCAACTCCTACTACTACTACAACTATTTGTGACACGATTCCTCCAAGTACTCCTAACACTACTCCAAACACTACTACTCCAACTCCTACTACTACTACAACTATTTGTGACACGATTCCTCCAAGTACTCCTAACACTACTACTCCAACTCCTCCTACTACTACAACTATTTGTGACACGATTCCTCCAAGTACTCCTACCACTACTCCAACCACTACTACTCCAACTCCTACTACTACTACAACTATTTGTGACACGATTCCTCCAAGTACTCCTACCACTACTCCAACCACTACTACTCTAACTCCTCCTACTACTACAACTATTTGTGACACGATTCCTCCAAGTACTCCTACCACTACTCCTAGCCCTACCCCAACCACTACTACTCCAACTCCTACTACTACTACAACTATTTGTAACACGATTCCTCCAACTACTCCTACCACTACTCCAACCACTACTACTCCAACTCCTACTACTACTATAACTATTTGTGACACTATTCCTCCAAGTACTCCTACCACTACTCCTAGCCCTACTCTAACCACTGCTCCTTCAACTACTCCTACAAGTATTCTAACCACTACTCCTCCAATTACTCCTCCAACTGCTTCTGAAATTGGATTTACACCTATTCCAACCACTACTCCTATAACTTTTCCATCCACTGCACCTTCAGTTACTCCTACCACCAGTCCTCCAATTAGTTCTACCACCAATCCAACAATCATCCCTATACAATATGATGCAACAAGTTCAGCTACTCCTCCTCCAATTACACCTACCACTACTCAAACAACTACTACTCCAGTTACTCCCTTCACTTCTCCTACAACTACCCCTACAACCATAATATCTACTACTACTTCATTTACTCCTAACACTACTCTTCCAACTATTTCTACAACTAGTCAAACCACTACTACTATTACACTCACCACTACTCCTGGAACTATTACAACCACTGTTCCAATTTCTTCTATCCCACTCCCCGACCCACAACCCCAACCAATCCCTGTCCCACAACCCGAACCAGTCCCTGAACCACAACCCGAACCAGTCCCTGAACCATTGCCTGACCCATTTCCCCTACCAATCGATGAACCACTGCCACTAATCCTTCCAGATGCCGAACAGCAGAAACACTGACATGGCACTGGCATCTTATTGGGTGTTGCGTCAGTGGTGGTGTTAGTGTGTTTAAACAATGGGTACAATTACTGGCCTACACACCTAACCTGTTGATTCTCCTTGAAGCCATACACTTCATCTACAAACTTAAATAAAACTTAATTTCTCCATGCAGCAGCAATATCTATTCTTCCCACAACTTAATGCCAATGGCAGAAATTAAATAAAAGGCCTGAAAATCAACCATGAATTAACACAGATTAAGAATAAACACTGTCCTATCTATAATGAAAGGTATAACATAAATAGTCATACTAAAAATACTAACCCTGAGCTCTTCTCAGAATCATACCAGGAACAGCTCCTGTACTGATGA